>NC_069505.1:512878944-513178944 GCF_027579735.1 Bombina bombina | reverse complement strand
TTGTTTTGTTTTCTTGGTATCCTTTGTTGAAAAGAATACCTAGGCAGGCTCAGCAGCAGCAATGCATTACTGGGGACAAGCTGCTGATTGGTGGTTACACATATAGGCCTCTTCTCGTTGGTTCAGCTGATGTGTTCAGCTAACTTCCAGTAGTGCATTGCTGCTCCTGCAAAAAAGGATTCCAACAGAATGAAGAAAATTACAAATAATAGAAGTAAAGTAGAAAAGTTGTTTAAAATGATATGCTCTATTTGAAACATGAAAAATTTGGGTTTTATATCTCTTTAATTGTGATTTCTTCTCTGTCCTATCTCCTACAACGTATACAATAAGTTCTTACCTAGAGAACAGAGGGTTTGGTAATTCTCCAACATCACATCCTTATAAAGGGCTCTTTGTTCTTTGTTTAAATAGCCCCATTCTTCCTTGGAAAAATACATTGCAACTTCATCAAATTCCATTTCTTTCTTGAAAAAAATAACAACAACTATTAAACTACACATAACAATCAGCTTGATTGTGTGACAAATAAAATGTGACATAGTCTGCCTAATGACCAGGAGGAGCCCATATGAGTTTGTTTAGTTTCCCTTGGATTTGTGCCACGTGACAATATGATCAATCGTATTTACCGCCTCAGCGTGTAGCATGTTCCTAGTCATCTACTTATTGGTGAAACCTGAACAAGGCCAAAGACTCTAAATAACAATGACATATAACTAAAGAGGAGGGTGTGTATCAAAGGGACAATATACACCAATGTTCATAGAACTGCAAGGAATAGACACTACTATAAAGAAGAATTAAGAGCAGAGGTTTGTCTATAACAGTGCTAAGTGCTAAGAGAGGGTCTGCTGCATTACTTCTCTGTTAAAGTAAGATTTTCTGTTTAAGTAAAGCAGTTAGCTAAACAAGGGAACTTTTAAATTGTTTGCTGTGTAAGGGGTGCATTTTAAAAATAACTGTTTTTATTTAAGCTTGTTTCTAACCTTTTTTTTTGTTTGTTTCCTGTGTGTGTAATTAGGGGAGGAATGAGTTTTACCTGTGTGGGCCTACATAGACTATACATTTAAAGCAGTAACTAGTGGAGCCTGCTCTGAAAGGGTCACTGCATTGATTTGCTGTTAAAGTAAGATTTTCTGTTTAAGTAAACAAGGTAGTTGGGCAAACAAGGGTTTGGAGTAACCGGGGTAAATATAATTATTTTATATTTTTAAATTAAACCTTTTAGTAAAAAGGGGCTCATGTCAGGCATATTGTGGAACGTACTGATAGATTGTTAGAGGGATGTGGGTCTGATTCTGCAGTCATGGAACATATTGGTACTAATGAAGGAATCAGCAGGAGATGGAGAGTCCAGGGAGTTAGGTAGCAAGCTTAAAGCAAGGACCTCCAAAATAATATTTTTGGAGATATTACCAGTTGCTAACTCAGTAAGGCAGAAGGAACTAAGGTCAGGTAATTCAAAGTTAAAATCATGGTGTAAAAATAAGGGGTTTGACTTTTTAGAGGATTGGGCTGACTTTTCACTTTGGTACAATTTGTATAATAAGGATGGATTGCACCTGAATGACATGGATGCAGGTGTGTTGGGGGAAGGATGGTAGCACGTTTAGAGAAGCTTTTAAACTAGGCAAAAGGGGGGGGGTCAGTTAGAACACAATAGAACAGAGAGATTAGTCTGTGAATATGTCACACCTATAATATCTCAAGGAAGGGGTGACTTAAGAAATGTCACATTAGAAAGTATGGAGGAAAGCGCACCAAGTAGCAGCAGAAAGCACATGAAAATTAAATGTATGGCAACAAATGCAAGAAGCATGACGAGTAAAATGGGGGAGCTGGAGCTCTTAGTTGCAGAAGAGGACTATGATATTATTAGTATAACTGAAACTTGGTGGGATGATTCACATGACTGGGCAGTTAACTTAGAGGGTTATACTTTATTTAGGAGGGACAGGAATAATAAAAGAGGTGGAGGAATCTACATGTATATTAAACCTAACCTTAAACCTACAATAAGGGAAGATATTTATGATGATACAGGTGACAATGTATAGACCATGTGGGTTGAAATAATGAGTGGGGGGAAAAATCCTAAAACAAATATTACTTGGAACATGCTGTAGCATGTTCCAAGTAATATTTGTTTTAGCCCCCCCAACATTAGTGACATGGAGGAACTCAACTACTAATGCAAATAGGTAAGGCTGCTAATAACAGTGCTGTAATTATGGGAGATTTTAAACTACCCTGATATAAACTGTGCCAATGAAACTAGTAATTCAGCTAAGGGGGTAGGTTTTTAAATGTTCTCAGGAATAACTTCTTGTCACAATTAATAGAGGAGCCAACTAGGAGTAATGCTATATTGGATTTAGTGCTATCAAACAATACAGATATAATATCAAACATAGAAGTCAAAGAACATTTGGGTAACAGTGATCATAACATGGTCACATTTGAAATCTCTTTTCATAAGAAGTGTCTTAAAGGTTAAACTTAGACTTTTAGTTTAAAGAAAGCAAAATTCAACGATTTAAGAAAATCATTAAATAACATAAACTGGGACAAAGTATTCTCTAATAAATATACAGAGGATAAATAGATAACATTTAAAACTTTGTAAATAAATATACATATCAACAAATACCATATGGTTATAAAAAAAAATCCAAGCCAATGTGGCAAAATAAAAATGTGTTAAGAGGAATAAGGAAAAAATGTAGGGCATTTAAATTATTCAAAGAAAATAGTACAGACTCAACATACCGTATTTTTAAGGACTGTAACAAAGCATGCAAAAAAGCAATCAAATTAGCCAAAATTGAAAATGAAAAATTAATTGTAAAGGTGGAGGTCTATTTAACAAAGGTCTGTCGGACCTGATCCGACAGTGCGGATCAGGTCCGACAGACCTTGCTGAATGCGGAGAGCAATACGCTCTCTGTATTCAGCATTGCACCAGCAGCTCTTGTGAGCTGCTGGTGCAACGCCGCCCCTTGCAGACTCGCAGCCAATCGGCATGCCAGCAAGGGGTTGTCAATCAACCCGATCGGGTTGAATTGTGGCGATCTCTGTCCGCCTCCTCAGAGCAGGCGGACAGGTTATGGAGCAGCGGTCTTTAGACCGCTGCTCTATAACTTGCGTTTCTGGCGAGTCTGAAGACTCGCCAGAAACACGGGCCCTCAAGCTCCATTCAGAGTTTGATAAATGGGTCTCTAAGTCTAACCCTAAAAGGTTCTTTAATGACATAAATAGCAAAATATCTAAGAAGGACTATTGTCCTTCTTAGATATGTTGCTATTTATGTAATTAAAGAACCTTTTAAGGTTAGACTTAGAATTGTTTGCAATTCATTTTTCAATTTCAATTTTGGCTAATTTGATTTTTGTAAATATTTTATTATATCTTTTCATGTGACAACACTGAAGAAATGACACTTTGCTACAATGTAAAGTAGTGAGTGTACAGCCTGTATAACAGTGTAAATTTGATGTCCCCTCAAAATAACTCAACACACAGCCATTAATGTCTAAACCATTGGCAACAAAAGTGAGTACACCTCTAAGTGGAAATGTCCAAATTGGGCCCAATTAGCCATTTTCCCTCCCCGGTGTCATGTGACTCGTTAGTGTTACAAGGTCTTAGGTGTGAATGGGGAGCAGGTGTGTTAAATTTGGTGTTATCGCTCTCACACTCTCTCATACTGGTCACTGGAAGTTCAACATGGCACCTCATGGCAAAGAACTCTCTGAGTATCTGAAAAAAATAATTGTTGCTCTACATAAAGATGGCCTAGGCTATAAGAAGATTGCCAAGACCCTGAAACTGAGCTGCAGCACGGTGGGCAAGACCATACAGCAGTTTCACAGGACAGGTTCCACTCAGAACAGGCTTTGCCATGGTCGACCAAAGAAGTTGAGTGCATGTGTTCAGCGTCATATCCATAGGTTGTCTTTGGGAAATATACATAAGTGCTGCCATCATTGCTGCAGAGGTTGAAAGGGTGGGGGTCAGCCTGTCAGTGCTCAGACCATACGCCGCACACTGCATCAAATTTGTCTGCATGGCTGTCGTCCCAGAAGGAAGTCTCTTCTAAAGATGATTAAGAAAGCCCGCAGTTTACTGAAGACAAGCAGATTAAGGGCATGGATTACTGGAACCATGTCCTGTGGTCCAATGAGACCAAGATAAACTTATTTGGTTCAGATGGTGTCAAGCATGTGTGGCGGCAACCAGGTGAGGAGTACAAAGACAAGTGTGTCTTGCCTACAGTCAAGCATGGTGGTGGGAGTATCATGGTCTGGGCCTGCATGAGTGCTGCTGGCACGGGGAGCTACATTTCATTGACGGAACCATGAATGCCAACATGTATTGTGAGATACTGAAGCAGAGCATGATCCCCTCCCTTCGGAGACTGGGCCGCAGGAGCAGTATTCCAACATAACAACCCCAAACACACCTCCAAGACGACCACTGCCTTGCTAAAGACACTGAGGGCAAAGGTGATGGACTGGCCAAGCATGTCTTCAGACCTTAACCCTATTGAGCATCTGTGGGGCATCCTCAAATGGAAGGTGGGGGAGTGCAAGGTCTCTAACATCCACCAGCTCCGTGATGTTGTCATGGAGGCGTGGAAGAGGACTCCAGTGGCAACCTCTGAAGCTCTGGTGAACTCCATATCCAAAAGGGTTAAGGCAGTGCTGGAAAATAGAGGTGCCCACACAAAATATTGACACTTTGGGCCCAATTTGGACATTTCCACTTAGGGGTGTACTCCCTTTTGTTGCCAACATTAATGGTTGTGTGTTGAGTTATTTTGAGGTGACAGCAAATTTACACTGTTATACAGGCTGTACACTCACTACTTTATTGTGTCATTTCTTCAGTGTTGTCACATGAAAAGATGTAATAAAATATTTACAAAAATGTGAGGGGTGTACTCACTTTTTGTGAAATACTGTAGGGACATTAAAATGCGTGCAGGGTAGAATGATTAACAATGACAGGGAGAAGGCTGAGGTACTAAACCAGTTCTTTTATTCAGTATACACAAGGGAGGAACCAATAGAGGATACTTTGGAACAAACTAGAACATGTCAGCCCATACCATTAACCGAGTTATGTCTGGAGGATATCAGGAAAAAACTGGATAATAACAGAATTTATGTTTACCTGATAAATTTCTTTCTCCAACGGTGTGTCCGGTCCACGGCGTCATCCTTACTTGTGGGATATTCTCTTCCCCAACAGGAAATGGCAAAGAGCCCAGCAAAGCTGGTCACATGATCCCTCCTAGGCTCCGCCTACCCCAGTCATTCGACCGACGTTAAGGAGGAATAATAGCATAGGAGAAACCATATGGTACCGTGGTGACTGTAGTTAAAGAAAATAAATTATCAGACCTGATTAAAAAACCAGGGCGGGCCGTGGACCGGACACACCGTTGGAGAAAGAAATTTATCAGGTAAACATAAATTCTGTTTTCTACAACATAGGTGTGTCCGGTCCACGGCGTCATCCTTACTTGTGGGAACCAATACCAAAGCTTTAGGACACGGATGAAGGGAGGGAGCAAATCAGGTCACCTAAATGGAAGGCACCACGGCTTGCAAAACCTTTCTCCCAAAAATAGCCTCAGAAGAAGCAAAAGTATCAAACTTGTAAAATTTGGTAAAAGTGTGCAGTGAAGACCAAGTCGCTGCCCTACATATCTGATCAACAGAAGCCTCGTTCTTGAAGGCCCATGTGGAAGCCACAGCCCTAGTGGAATGAGCCGTGATTCTTTCGGGAGGCTGCCGTCCGGCAGTCTCGTAAGCCAATCTGATGATGCTTTTAATCCAAAAAGAGAGAGAGGTAGAAGTTGCTTTTTGACCTCTCCTTTTACCTGAATAAACAACAAACAGGGAAGATGTTTGTCTAAAATCCTTTGTAGCATCTAAATAGAATTTTAGAGCGCGAACAACATCCAAATTGTGCAACAAGCGTTCCTTCTTTGAAACTGGTTTCGGACACAGAGAAGGTACGATAATCTCCTGGTTAATGTTTTTGTTAGAAACAACTTTTGGAAGAAAACCAGGTTTAGTACGTAAAACCACCTTATCTGCATGGAACACCAGATAAGGAGGAGAACACTGCAGAGCAGATAATTCTGAAACTCTTCTAGCAGAAGAAATTGCAACTAAAAACAAAACTTTCCAAGATAATAACTTAATATCAACGGAATGTAAGGGTTCAAACGGAACCCCCTGAAGAACTGAAAGAACTAGATTGAGACTCCAAGGAGGAGTCAAAGGTTTGTAAACAGGCTTGATTCTAACCAGAGCCTGAACAAAGGCTTGAACATCTGGCACAGCTGCCAGTTTTTTGTGAAGTAACACCGACAAGGCAGAAATCTGTCCCTTCAGGGAACTTGCCGATAATCCTTTTTCCAATCCTTCTTGAAGGAAGGATAGAATCCTAGGAATCTTAACCTTGTCCCAAGGGAATCCTTTAGATTCACACCAACAGATATATTTTATCCAAATTTTGTGGTAAATCTTTCTAGTTACAGGCTTTCTGGCCTGAACAAGAGTATCGATAACAGAATCTGAGAAACCTCGCTTCGATAAAATCAAGCGTTCAATCTCCAAGCAGTCAGCTGGAGTGAAACCAGATTCGGATGTTCGAACGGACCCTGAACAAGAAGGTCTCGTCTCAAAGGTAGCTTCCAAGGTGGAGCCGATGACATATTCACCAGATCTGCATACCAAGTCCTGCGTGGCCACGCAGGAGCTATCAAGATCACCGACGCCCTCTCCTGATTGATCCTGGCTACCAGCCTGGGGATGAGAGGAAACGGCGGGAACACATAAGCTAGTTTGAAGGTCCAAGGTGCTACTAGTGCATCCACTAGAGCCGCCTTGGGATCCCTGGATCTGGACCCGTAGCAAGGAACTTTGAAGTTCTGACGAGAGGCCATCAGATCCATGTCTGGAATGCCCCAAAGTTGAGAGACTTGGGCAAAGATTTCCGGATGGAGTTCCCACTCCCCCGGATGCAATGTCTGACGACTCAGAAAATCCGCTTCCCAATTTTCCACTCCCGGGATGTGGATAGCAGACAGGTGGCAGGAGTGAGACTCCGCCCATAGAATAATCTTGGTCACTTCTTCCATCGCTAGGGAACTCCTTGTTCCCCCCTGATGGTTGATGTACGCAACAGTCGTCATGTTGTCTGATTGAAACCGTATGAACTTGGTCCTCGCTAGCTGAGGCCAAGCCTTGAGAGCATTGAATATCGCTCTCAGTTCCAGAATATTTATCGGTAGAAGAGATTCTTCCCGAGACCAAAGACCCTGAGCTTTCAGGGATCCCCAGACCGCGCCCCAGCCCATCAGACTGGCGTCGGTCGTGACAATGACCCACTCTGGTCTGTGGAATGTCATCCCTCGTGACAGGTTGTCCAGGGACAGCCACCAACGGAGTGAGTCTCTGGTCCTCTGATTTACTTGTATCTTTGGAGACAAGTCTGTATAGTCCCCATTCCACTGACTGAGCATGCACAGTTGTAATGGTCTTAGATGAATGCGCGCAAAAGGAACTATGTCCATTGTCGCTACCATCAACCCGATCACTTCCATGCACTGAGCTACGGAAGGAAGAGGAACGGAATGAAGTATTCGACAAGAGTCCAGAAGCTTTGTCTTTCTGGCCTCTGTTAGAAAAATCCTCATTTCTGAGGAGTCTATAATTGTTCCCAAGAAGGGAACCCTTGATGACGGGGATAGAGAACTCTTTTCCACGTTCACTTTCCAGCCGTGCGATCTGAGAAAGGCCAGGACGATGTCCGTGTGAGCCTTTGCTCGAGGGAGGGACGACGCTTGAATCAGAATGTCGTCCAGGTAAGGTACAACTGCAATGCCCCTTGGTCTTAGCACAGCTAGAAGGGACCCTAGTACCTTTGTGAAAATCCTTGGAGCAGTGGCTAATCCGAAAGGAAGCGCCACGAACTGGTAATGTTTGTCCAGGAATGCAAACCTTAGGAACCGATGATGTTCCTTGTGGATAGGAATATGTAGATACGCATCCTTTAAATCCACCGTGGTCATGAATTGACCTTCCTGGATGGAAGGAAGGATAGTTCGAATGGTTTCCATCTTGAAAGATGGGACCTTGAGAAATTTGTTTAAGATCTTGAGATCTAGGATTGGTCTGAACGTTCCCTCTTTTTTGGGAACTATGAACAGATTGGAGTAGAACCCCATCCCTTGTTCTCTCAATGGAACAGGATGAATCACTCCCATTTTTAACAGGTCTTCTACACAATGTAAGAACGCCTGTCTTTTTATGTGGTCTGAAGACAACTGAGACCTGTGGAACCTTCCCCTTGGGGGAAGTCCCTTGAATTCCAGAAGATAACCCTGGGAGACTATTTCTAGCGCCCAAGGATCCAGAACATCTCTTGCCCAAGCCTGAGCGAAGAGAGAGAGTCTGCCCCCCACCAGATCCGGTCCCGGATCGGGGGCCGATATTTCATGCTGTCTTGGTAGCAGTGGCAGGTTTCTTTGCCTGCTTTCCCTTGTTCCAGCCTTGCATTGGTCTCCAAGCTGGCTTGGCCTGAGAAGTATTACCCTCTTGCTTAGAGGACGTAGCACCTTGGGCTGGTCCGTTTTTACGAAAGGGACGAAAATTAGGTCTATTTTTTGCCTTGAAAGGCCGATCCTGAGGAAGGGCATGGCCCTTACCCCCAGTGATATCAGAGATAATCTCTTTCAAGTCAGGACCAAACAGCGTTTTCCCCTTGAAAGGAATGTTTAGTAGCTTGTTCTTGGAAGACGCATCAGCCGACCAAGATTTCAACCAAAGCGCTCTGCGCGCCACAATAGCAAACCCAGAATTCTTAGCCGCTAACTTAGCCAATTGCAAAGAGGCGTCTAGAGTGAAAGAATTAGCCAATTTGAGAGCATTGACTCTGTCCATAATCTCCTCATAAGGAGGAGAGTCACTATCGAGCACCTTAATCAGTTCATCAAACCAGAAATATGCGGCTGTAGTGACAGGGACAATGCATGAAATGGGTTGTAGAAGGTAACCCTGCTGAACAAACATCTTTTTAAGCAAACCTTCTAATTTTTTATCCATAGGATCTTTGAAAGCACAACTATCCTCTATGGGAATAGTGGTGCGTTTGTTTAAAGTAGAAACCGCTCCCTCGACCTTGGGGACTGACTGCCATAAGTCCTTTCTGGGGTCGACCATAGGAAACAATTTTTTAAATATGGGGGGAGGGACGAAAGGAATACCGGGCCTTTCCCATTCTTTATTAACAATGTCCGCCACCCGCTTGGGTATAGGAAAAGCTTCTGGGAGCCCCGGCACCTCTAGGAACTTGTCCATTTTACATAGTTTCTCTGGGATGACCAAATTTTCACAATCATCCAGAGTGGATAATACCTCCTTAAGCAAAATGCGGAGATGTTCCAATTTAAATTTAAAAGTAATCACATCAGATTCAGCCTGCTGAGAAATGTTCCCTAAATCAGTAATTTCTCCCTCAGACAAAACCTCCCTGGCTCCCTCAGATTGGGTTAGGGGCCCTTCAGAGATATTAATATCAGCGTCGTCATGCTCTTCAGTAACTAAAACAGAGCATCCACGCTTACGCTGACAAGGGTTCATTTTGGCTAAAATGTTTTTGACAGAATTATCCATTACAGCCGTTAATTGTTGCATAGTAAGGAGTATTGGCGCGCTAGATGTACTAGGGGCCTCCTGAGTGGGCAAGACTCGTGTAGACGAAGGAGGGAATGATGCAGTACCATGCTTACTCCCCTCACTTGAGGAATCATCTTGGGCATCATTGTCATTATCACATAAATCACATTTATTTAAATGAATAGGAATTCTGGCTTCCCCACATTCAGAACACAGTCTATCTGGTAGTTCAGACATGTTAAACAGGCATAAACTTGATAAGAAAGTACAAAAAAAACGTTTTGAAATAAAACCGTTACTGTCACTTTAAATTTTAAACTGAACACACTTTATTACTGCAATTGCGAAAAAACATGAAGGAATTGTTCAAAATTCACCAAACTTTCACCACAGTGTCTTAAAGCCTTGAAAATATTGCACACCAATTTTGGAAGCTTTAACCCTTAAAATAACGGAACCGGAGCCGTTTTAAGCTTTAACCCCTTTACAGTCCCTGGTATCTGCTTTGCTGAGACCCAACCAAACCCAAGGGGAATACGATACCAAATGATGCCTTCAGAAGTCTTTTATCAGTATCAGAGCTCCTCTCACATGCGACTGCATGCCATGCCTCTCAAAAACAAGTGCGCAACACCGGCGCGAAAATGAGACTCTGCCTATGCTTTGGGAAAGCCCCTAAAGAATAAGGTGTCTAAAACAGTGCCTGCCGATATAATTATATCAAAATACCCAGAATAAATGATTCCTCAAGGCTAAATAAGTGTTAATATCAATCGATTTAGCCCAAAAAATGTCTACAGTCTAAATAAGCCCTTGTGAAGCCCTTATTTACAATCGTAATAAACATGGCTTACCGGATCCCATAGGGAAAATGACAGCTTCCAGCATTACATCGTCTTGTTAGAATGTGTCATACCTCAAGCAGCAAAGGACTGCAAACTGTTCCCCCAACTGAAGTTAATGCTCTCAACAGTCCTGTGTGGAACAGCCATGGATTTTAGTTACGGTTGCTAAAATCATTTTCCTCATACAAACAGAATTCTTCATCTCTTTTCTGTTTCTGAGTAAATAGTACGTACCAGCACTATTTGAAAATAACAAACTCTTGATTGAATAATGAAAAACTACAGTTAAACACTAAAAAACTCTAAGCCATCTCCGTGGAGATGTTGCCTGTACAACGGCAAAGAGAATGACTGGGGTAGGCGGAGCCTAGGAGGGATCATGTGACCAGCTTTGCTGGGCTCTTTGCCATTTCCTGTTGGGGAAGAGAATATCCCACAAGTAAGGATGACGCCGTGGACCGGACACACCTATGTTGGAGAAATTAAGGTAAATAAAACTCCAGGCCCATATGGAATTACATCCAAGGGTGTTACTGGAATTTATATAAAAAAGTGTGTTCAATCTGCGCTGGGAATATTTACCAATAAGCCAGTGGGTAAATGGAGTTTCCTCTGACTCCACAAGACAAAGTAAGCACACACAGTAGTATCAAGGATACCACTAATAAACCCCTGGCGCGGAAAAAACAGCTTAAATTGTTGAAATGGTTAAATCTATATTTCTATAAATAACTTTGTATCAACTGATTTTTAATAAGATGAATAAATTCTCTTAAATATGTCAGATCTATATATCCATAAATAACCTCATATAGATAGACTTCTATATTATATAGCCTATAATCAATGGCAGAACCGACAGAAATATGAGTTGGTTCAAAGGAGAGGAAGAAATAAAATAAAATATTAGTTTATTACAACAATTTCATACATCAAATTCACACATACAGCATAAAACAAAACATCCTAAAAAACACGCTGATCAGGCGTTTACAGGGGTAGTATCAACACTAAAAAACAAAAAGTCTTCCTATGCACAGAGAAAAACAACCACTAAGAATTAGGCAAACGAGGATCCCGATATGAATCAAATGGAAAACCACGTCCAGGAAGAGAGCCAAAATTTAAGGTGTTCACTTTTTACTTACACCATAAAGGTTCTCTGAAGTCGCA
This sequence comes from Bombina bombina, assembly GCF_027579735.1. Lineage (NCBI taxonomy): Eukaryota > Metazoa > Chordata > Amphibia > Anura > Bombinatoridae > Bombina > Bombina bombina. Next base: position 513,167,228 of record NC_069505.1, on the reverse strand, counting down.
GCTGTCTCTCTATGGCAGTCGGAAGATGATCGCCACAGTCCCTCCTTTCTTTAGGGCTTTATTTTAGTGTAGTATACATGAATTGCATAATTTTATAATTAAACGTCTTAAATATTTTAGCGTAGTATGTATAAAAATATTTACCATGTTGAAGGATATATGTAACATCACCATTATGTGTATAATATTAAATATTTGCTGTTATCTTTTGAAGGTTATATATGAAATTGCCAATGTCGATGGAAACAATGTATTATAAGTGAAGATACTGCATGTAACAGCCGAATGCAATGATAACTGAAAACGGCAAAAATGTATCAAGTCTGCATTGGCGGTTTCACTAAAACTCTCTTTTGTTTTACTTGAGGCATAACCAATCAAATGAGAGAGTGACGGTTTAAAAGACCAGATACTCCGTCTATCAGGAGCTTGACAAAGGCCCAGAACGGGCTGAAACGCGTTGCTCCGCCCACTTTTCCACTACTCAGGTGATCCTGATTGACCTCCAGCGTCGACACTGCACGAGTTTCAGAGAGTAGTCGGGTCTGTTTGCTGCAAGCGCTGCTGTAAGCCCTAAAGAAAGGAGGGACTGTGGCGATCATCTTCCAACTGCCATAGAGAGACAGCTGGGATTTCAGAGAACCGTTATGGTGTAAGTAAAAAGTGAACACCTTAAATTCTGGCTCTCTTCCTGTCTGTTGATTTGGATCTCAATCTCGTTGCAGCTCCGGACGACATTAACCTCCAGCTGACATGGTTTTCCATTTGATTCATATCGGGATCCTCGTTTGCCTAATTCTTAGTGGTTGTTGTTTTTTAGTGTTGATACTACACCTGTAAACGCCTGATCAGCGTGTTTTTTAGGATGTTTTGTTTTATGCTGTATGTGTGAATTTGATGTATGAAATTGTAATAAACTAATATTTAATTTTATTTCTTCCTCTCCTTTGAACCAATTCATATTTCTGTCGGTTCTGCCATTGATTATAGGCTATATAATATAGAAGTCTATGTATATGAGGTTATTTATGGATATATAGATCTGACATATTTAAGAGAATTTATTCATCTTATTAAAAATCAATTGATACAAAGTTATTTATAAAAATATAGATTTAACCATTTCACCAATTTAAGCAGTTTTTTCACCGCCAGGGGTTTATTAGTGGTATCCTTGATACTACTGTGTGTGTTACTGGAATTTAGCACTGTTATAGACAAACCTCTACTCTTAATTTTTCAAGACTCATTCTCCTCAGGCATAGTACCCCAGGATTGGCGTAAAGCTGATGTGGTGCAACTCTTCAAAAGGGAAGCAGGGATGATCCAGGAAGCTATAGACCAGTTAGTCTGACATCAATAGTGGGGAAATATATTTGAATGGATTATAAAGGATTATACTGATGAGCATATTCGTGTAAACAAGATGAGTTCAAATCAGCATGATTTTATGAAAAATAGATCATGTCAACTAATCTAATTAGATTCTATGAGGAAGTAAGTAAAAATATAGATAAAGGGGAATCAGTTGATGTGATATACTTAGATTTTGCAAAGGCATGTGGCAAAAATTAAGGGACTGGGAATAACTGAAAATTTTAGCTCAAGGATAAATAACTGGATAAAAGATAGGGAGCAACAAGTAGTAGTGAATAGATCATACTCAGATTGGACAGAAGTAATCAGTACTGGGCCCTGTTCTTTTTAATATTTTTATTAATGTCTTGGAGCAAGGATTAAATAGCGACATCTCTATTTTTGCAGATGTTACTAAGTTAAGTAAGGTCATTAGGTCAGAGCAGGATGAACTTTCGTTACAAAGGGATCTGCAAAAATCAGAAGAATGGGCAGGTAAATGGAAAATTAGATTTAATACGGGAAATTGCAAGGTTCTACGTTTTGTAAGTAAAAATAAGCAGGCAATGTATTATTTAAATGGGACAAGACTTAGTCAAACAGAGGAGGAAAGGGATTCGGGAGTAGTAATAGATAACAAGCTAAAGATGGTTGCACAATACAGGATAGCGGCTTCAAATGCTAATAAGATACTAGCATGTATTAAAAGAGGCATTGATTCAAGGGAGAAAAGAATAATTCTGTCACTATATAAATCCCTGGTAAGACCTCACCTTGAGTATGGAGTGCAGTTCTGGGGATTGATCTAAAAAAAAAGACACTGCAGAACTAGAAAAAGTTCAGAGAAGGGCCACAAAGCTAATAAGGGGAATGGAAAATTTAAGATGAGGAGAGGCTAGCCAAACTGGGTTTGTTTTCACTAGATAAAATGCGCTTGAGAGGTGACATGATTACTTTATATAAATATATTGAAGGCCCATATACAGAAGCTCTGTTTATTCCAAGAAAATTGTTTGTGACAAGAGGTCACAATTTAACAGCTAGATTATGAGTTTTGCGTTAGAGGCTATGCGGTGCTAACGAGCAGTTTATGCTCACCGCTCACTTACATAAAGCACTGGTATTACGGGTTTTTACAAAAGACAAGAAGTGAGCGTTGAGCAAAATTTTGCTCCACATCTCACTCCAATACCAGCACTGCTTACGTTAGCGGTGAGCTGGTGTAACGTGCTCATGCACGATTTCCCCATAAGAATCAACGGGGAGAGCCAGCTGAAAAAAAGTCTAACACCTGCAAAAAAGCAGCGTTTAGCTCCTAACGCATCCCCATTGATTCCTAAAATGTGACCCTAGGGAAAAAAAATAAAAAATTTACGGGTTGAATTTTATTATCTAAAAGTTGTGAGTAAAAACGTTAATAACTTTCTGTCTAATTAAAATTACAAAAAGTGATGAATGAAACTCATATTCAATTTGTGTGACAAGTGTTATTATATTGTTATATGTAGTTAACTTTACCTTCACTTTAAGAGTTTTATGCTACGACGTTGTAGTGTAAAACTCTTAACTACTGACTTTAAAATGCGGTACCAGTCTTGACAGGAGAGGGTGTACCGCTAACTTTTTGTCAGACTCGTAATACCGGCTAGGACCGGCCAACGCTGCTTTTTAAGCCTAATGCAAAACTCGTAATCTAGGTGTTTGGTTGGTGGAAAGGAGATTAAACCTCCTGCAACGGAAACATTTTTTCACTGTAAGAGCAATAAAATTGTGGAACTCATTACCAAAGGAGGCAGTGAATGCCAAAACCCTAGATACATTTAAAAAAATTTTGGATACATTTATGGCTAGAAACAGAATTCATGGATATAATTGCTTGTATTAAATGGGTCACCTTTTAGTGGGGTTATTTAAGCTTAACTGGAGCTTTTTGTAAGTATTTTAGATTTGTATAGGTTGAGCTTGATGACTTCAGTCTTTTATCAACCTCATCTACTATGTTACTATGTGCACAGATATTCATCTAAAAATAAAGTATAAAACCTTTTAAAAACTTAGAAGCTCCCAGTTTAGCACTGTTGATGAGGTTAGGCTGGGACACCCAGTGAAAGGGGCTGGAAAAACAGGAACAGCAGACCCCCCTCCCCTACATATGAAAAGACAGATTATACAAACCAAAGCCGCAGGAATCTGTAGACATCAGTATACATCTAAAAATCTGGGGCTTGGTTAGGAGTCTGAAAATCAGCACAATGTTATATAAAAATAAGCAAAACTAAAGATAGTTACAAAACCACTCCCAGATGGGCTATATAAATTAATAATCTACAAAACATTTATGCAAAGAAAAATCTAGTGTACAATGTCCTGTTAAAAGGAGCATTACACTCAACATTTCAACAACACATAAAAGGTTTTTTATTATTGAAAGTGAACCATTATTGCAAAAAAAAATAACAATAAATATATATCCTTTTGCAGTAAAATACATATGAAATGTGTACTAATTATTGTGTATACATTATATATATATATATATATATATATATATATATATATATATATATATATATATATATATATATATATATATATATATACACACACACACACACTGTATGTATATGTATGTATATATATATATATATATATATATACAGGTATACCCTGCTCATACAGCGGGTTAGGGACCGGAGCCCCGCTGTAAAGTGAAAACCGCCTTAAAGTGAAACAAGGCAGTTTTAGCTTTCTTTTCAGTGTTTAAAATCCTGAAAACATGTTTGAACTAACATATATTAGGGATGCAATAGTGCTACGTTTAGTTTAACACTAGCACAGCAAGTATTCAATTAGTATTCAATAAATACAGTACCTGTAAAATTGTGACAATTACTATAGTAAAATTTGCGAGACTATAGCACTGAGACACAGATTGCACTGCAATGCTATAAACAGAGTGAACTAAGCGTAACAAAATGGTGCCAGTCACTTTTCTCGCAATCTCACGATGATTACAGCACTGTTTCAAAATCCTTGGAGGTTGAACTTCAGCTCCACAAAGCGCTGTATTAGCGAATCGCTGTAAAGTGAAGCGCTGTAAAGTGAGGTATACCTGTATATATATATATATATGTATATACACATACACACACACTGTATGTATATATATATACACAGATATATATATATACATATATACATACATATATACATATACATGTACATACACACACACATATACAGGTAGAAGCCCCTTTATCTAAACCTTCTTAGGCCCCCGGAAAAGGTTGGGATTTTGGAATATTTGTAGTTTAAAATGGGATAGTTTAGAAAGGGGATGGAACAAAATGTAAACAACAATATCTTATGTCATTTAGGCAATATTTACATGTCCTTTTGCATCTTATACATGTAACCTAAAGGTAGTTTTATCATTTTGAATACTTTTGTATACATGGTACCATAAAAAAGATAGTACAGTACTGTAAATCAGAATGGTAATATTTGTTTGAAAAAAAAATATAGACTATTATTTGCATTTTAGAACACAAAAAAAAAAACAGGCAGGGAAAAACTAGTATTTTTTTTGTTTATTTACTAGTAATTTAAAGGGATACTAAACCCAATTTTTTTATTTCATGATTCAGATAGAGCATGAGATTTTAAGCACCTTTCTAATTTACTCCTATTATCAATTTTTCTTTGTTCTCATGCTATCTTGATTTGAAAAAGCAGTACTGTAAGCTTTAGAGCCAGACCATTTTTTGTTCAGCACATGGGTAGAACTTGCTGATTTGTGGCTAAATGTAGCAAACCAATCAGCAGCTCTACCAAGGTGCTGAACTAAAAAATGGGCCGGCTCCTAACCTTTTATTACTGCTTTTTCAAATCAAGATAACATGAGAACAAAGAAAAATTGATAATAGAAGTAAATTAGAACGTTGCTTAAAATTGCATGCTCTATCTGAATCATGAAAGAAAAAATGAGGGGTTAGTATCCCTTTAAAGGGACATTCCAGCCAAAAACTGGAATCCATATGAATGCATTTCAGTTTTGAATAGAAGCATTTTTCTATTATACATGTATTAGCAAAAATGCTTCTAATAAAAGCTATAGCTGTCTCAAAAGTGTATTTAAGTATGCACCGTGCACCAGCATTTTAAACAGAGCACATGATCAGAGAGCCTAAGGTGCTTGTACCATCTGGCAATGACTCAGTTAATTACTGACATGATACAGGCCCCACTGGCACTCTGAGCAGCTGCAGTATTTAAAACGCTGCACTGAGAATATCTAGCTATACTTCACATGCACGTGCAGAGAAAAATGTTAACACTAAAACAGTGATAACTTTTACGAGAAGAATTTTTGCCAATAGGTGTATATTGTAAATATGTTTCTATTCAAAGATTTAATTCATCGTTGTGCATTTAAATTTTGACAGGAATGTGCCTTCAAGGCAAACCCAACGTTGTTAAGGAGGTGTAGTTTTAATTAGAAAATGGTCACAGTTATAGAGGTATAAACTTATATTGAATAACACCAGCATTGCAAGTATGTGTAACATATATTCATCATCCTCACCCTGGGGGGTCCACAGAGGGCCAACCCTCTCCCCCAAGACTTCCCCCACAGGGCTCGATATATCAAGCCCTTCGCCGTCATTCAACTGCAGGTTCTCACAAGAGAACCTGCAGTCAGTATTTATCAAGCAGTGGTCATCAGACCACTGCTTCCCTAACCTCTTAGGTGGAGAATTTAAATCTCCCCGATCTCGTCCAACCGGGGAGATTGACAGCTCCTGCCCGTGTGCGATTGGCTGTTCGCGGACAGGCTTGCACAATAGCGCAAAATAGCACTCTTGTGCAATGCTAAATTCCGGCAGAGGCGAGCTGCGGTAGACAGGGGCGCATATATATGCCCCTATCTGCAGACGTTTGATAAATCGACCCCACAGTCTTAATAATAAGCCAAAAGCATGCGGCAAACCTCAATAGTCAGGGACGATCCATGGATCCAATCCTCCTCAAAGTCCCGGAGTAATCGAAAAGCCGGTTACAGAGCACCTCCTCCACTGGGTGAAATCCCTTAGTGGCTTCTGTACAGGACTTGTATAGTCAGTATATCACCAGATGATTATCGCTCTGCTGGCCCAGCATAGCATAAACTGCAGGGTCGCACTACACAGGTTTCGCTGTCTCAGGTTATTCACTGCAGCTTCCTCAAGGCGTTGCAGTGCATAAAATGATTACAATAAATTTGTGGTATTATTGCACTACTATGTTTTCTCCATTTGGCTCTCTAGCTAAATTGTATGAGTCTCTTTTAAAAGGTTTTTTTTTTTATTCCAAGAACTAAGAGGACGTTGCTCAATAAGACTGACATCTATTTATTAGTGATTATTTCTATAGATTATATTTTTAAAGCGCCTTGTTAATACTGTTTTTGTTTTATATACAGACCATATAATTTGTATGAGGTGTGCTTTGACCCCATACACACACACATACACAGCCCCCTCTGAAGTAACTTATACACAAACATATTATATAGAGGGTTCTCTCTGCCTCGCGCACACAACCCCCTCCCTAGTAACTTATACACAGACATATTATAGAGAGGGTTTCTGTGCCTCACAGACACACACACACACCCCAGCCCCCTAGTAACTTATATACAGCAGTATTCTCCATAGAAAACTTTGCCGGCAATGTGGCATTATGAAGTAGCCAGGTGGGTACAGTGTAATATTTTCTATTATAATATAATTTTCTGCTATCCAAAGCACAAGTTAACTGCTGAACTAAACAAAAATGTATTTAATGATAATATGTACAATAAAAATTGAACATTTTTAATATTAGCTTGATAGTGGCTAAAATTTTAGCAGGGTGGTGCACCCACTTAAAGTGAATGTAAAGTTTCATCAAGTAGTGCCCGGTTTTTAAAAATACTATTAAAAACAGGGGCACTTTCATTGATGAAACTTTACATTGCAACATATTTGTAGAAATGCAGAAAGAGAACAGAGGCGCCACCATGGCCTAGTAACACCAGAGCAAATGTACATAAAAGCAGATGAATGTATATACTCACAAACAAAAAGCACCCAGCGGTGCTATTGGGGCAGACTGGAACTTCACAGTGGTCCAGCTCACTGAATACACCCAGCAGAGATCCAGTCAGATTGCCTTGAAGAAGCCTGTTGCCTATATGAGCACAAAAGGCAAACAAACATAGCCCAGTAACGTTTGGACAAGAACAATAAATAACTATAAGATTGCACTTACAGGATAAGATGCACCTCCAGGTGCAATAGAAGCAAACTGGAACCTCACAGCCGCCCAGTAGACTTATAGCACCAAACGAGCAGCAGCAGCCACCAAAAAATGGTCCCAGTATTCTCCAGAAATGTTAAAACGGTGACATACACCACAATAGCAAGTGTATAATAAAAAATGTTCTTTATTTAAAAAGTGACGCGTTTCTCAGCCTCCTAGGGGCTGTTTTATCAGGCTATGATCATCTTGTCCAAACGTTACTGGGCTATGTTTGTTTGCCTTTTGTGCTCATAAAGGCAACAGGCTTCTTCAAGGCAATCTGACTGGATCTCTGCTGGGTGTATTCAGTGAGCTGGACCACTGTGAAGTTCCAGTCTGCCCCAATAGCACCGCTGGGTGCTTTTTGTTTGTGATTATATACATTCATCTGCTTTTTTGTACATTTGCTTTGGTGGTACTAGGCCACAGTGGCACCTCTGTTCTCTTTCTGCAGATCACGATATCAGGATTTGACCATCCTTTGACAGAGAGCTGCCTCACTTTGTGGATTACGGACATTTTTATTGTAATATTTTATGTTTATATATATCATTTGTTCATATAGCTAGTAGGAAGCGCCCTACTGGGCGGTGTGGGTATACGTTTGTGTACACCACTCTCTATTTTTTTTATATTTGTAGAAATACTTACCTCTTTGTCTTGAAAGCCGCTCCAGCTCGTCGCAAGCCTCTTCCTAAGTCAGCAATGACGATTCCGGCATCCTCCAATCACGGCTCCCCCCCCCCCCCCCGGGGGAAGCATTGCCTAAAGCAACGCCGTGATTGGAGGAAGGCCGGAATCATCATTTCTGACGTAGGAAGAGGCTTGCGACGGGCTGGCGAGGCTTTCAAGACAAAGCAGTATTTCTACAAATATGGTGCAATGTAAAGTTTCATCAATGAAAGTGCCCTGTTTTTAATAGTATTTTTAAAAACCGGGCACCACTTGATGAAACTTTACATTCACTTTAAAAGGTCCTGAGGAGAAGAACACACAGCCCCTAACTATAAACTAATACACAGACATGTTATAATGAGGGTCTCTGTGCCTCACACACACAGCCCCCTTCCTAGTAGCTTATTGTCAGGGTTTTTTCCCTGTTTTGTTTGCCATGTGCTGCTGGCAGCCATTTTACTCACCTCTCTTCCTGACTATGGTGCATTGTGGGGGATGCTGCTCATTTCCTGCACTTCCTTTTATGGCCAGACTGGTGTGCATCATCCATGTGAGACAGTCTCAAAATTGTGATGTCATCACTTATTATTTAAAGGGCCTCTGTTCAGTATGCTTTGCCTTTGCGTTGTCTCAGACCTGTTTGTGAGAGTTCCTGTGTTTTACCTGGCTGCCTGACGTCCTTCCTGGTTCCTGATCCCTGGCTTGTTCCTGACTCTGCTGTTTTCCTGATTCCGGCTCGTCTGACTATTCGCTTTGGCACCTGACTCGGCACGTCTGACTACCAGCTCTGGTTTTGACTCCTGGCTTGTTATTTGACTTGTGGACTTTTTATTATTTTTTGCTATTAATAAAGGTGTGATTATTTTTGCACTTCTCGCCTCAGTCTGATTCCTGGCACCCTGACATTGCGCAAAGGCCATGAATCCTGATGGTGCTAATAATCCACCTTCACCTGCCATCATTTCCAGGATGGATGTACAGGATAACTGCTTGGATCAATTTGCACTAGCCCTGCAAACCCTGCTGACTCACACTGCACATTTGGACCAAAGTGTCCAGGAAGTTATGGCTGCTCCTGTTTCCGCTGCTGCACCTATGCCTACCAGGAGCATGTCCGATTCTGCACCTCTACCTCAGCGATATGAAGGCGATCCTATTCAGTGCAGAGGGTTTTTGAACCAGGTGTGCATTTAGTGCATTTACTTTGAGATGTTACCTCAGGCGTTTCCCTCTGACAGTGCTAAGGTGGGATTTCTCATCTCGTTACTCTCTGACACAGCTCTTGTCTGGGCTAATCCCTTGTGGGAGACTAATAAACCTGTGATTTCAAATTACCCTGAATTTGTGGCCTCCTTTCGAAGGGTATTTGATGTTCCAGCTCGCTCCTCCTCTGCTGCTAAACGACTCATGTCCACTCTGCAAGGTACAAGATCTGTTGCTCAGTATGCTATTGAGTTCCGTACGCTTGCCACAGAGGTAGGTTGGAACAATGAAGCCCTTGTTGTCGCCTTTGTTTGTATCAAAGCACTCTATTCCTGTTTTGACTCGGTCCGTTCCACTTCTATTGAGGCCATTGATGGCAGGCCCCTTCAGCCCGCACTCGTTACTCACGAAACTGCTCTCTTGTCCATGGCTGTTGGGGGCTCTCCATTTTGAAACCCTCCAGTTCCAGGTGATAAACTCTCCGCATTTTCCGGTTGTTCTGGGTTATCCCTGGCTCCAAAAGCACAATCCCAGTCTCGACTGGTGCAGGTCCGAAATTTTGTCGTGGTCCCCGCAATGTATTTCCACTTGTCTTCGGAAATCAGTTAAAGTCTTGCGCACTTCTTCGGTATCTCAATTGCCAGAGGAGTACCGAGAGTTACTAGACGTTTTTGACAAGGAGCGTGCCGGTACGTTGCCTCCTCACCAGTCTTACGATTATGCCATAGACCTGCAACCCGGAGCCATTCCTCCTCGGGGCTGGGTGTACCCTCTGTCTGTTGCAGAGAATTGTGCTATGGATGAGTATGTTGCCGATGCTCTGTCGCGGGGGATCATCCGCAAATCCTGCTCGCCTGCAGGGGCTGACTTCTTCTTTGTGAAGAAAAAGGGTGGCGAGTTAAGACCATACATCGATTATAGGGGTCTTAATCGTCTTACCATTAAGAATGCTTACCCTATTCCGCTCATTACGGAACTCTTTGACCGCCTCAAGGGAGTTACGGTCTTTACTAAACTTGATTTGAGAGGAGCGTACAATCTCGTTAGGAAAACAGCATTTAACACCAGGAGCGGGCATTATGAGTATCTTGTAATGCCCTTTGGCCTATGTAATGCTCCTGCTGTTTTTCAGGAATTTATTAATGATGTCCTACGAGATATGTTGCAACAGTGTGTTGTGGTGTACTTAGACGACATCCTCATACACTCACCCACACTTGAGGCTCATCGTTCTGATGTTACACGGGTTCTTCAGAGACTACGTGAGAACGGCCTGTTTTGTAAACTCGAGAAATGTGAGTTCCATCAGACTCAAGTAACCTTCCTAGGTTATGTTATCTCCGTTGCAGGGATCCTGACAAGTTATCTGCAGTTCTGCAGTGGCCTCGCACAGTTGGTCTTCGGTCTATTCAACGTTTTTTGGGGTTCGCCAATTACTATAGAAAGTTTATTAAAAACTTTTCTTCCTTGGTCAAACCTATCACAGACATGACCCGTAAAGAGAATGATCCACTCCATTGGTCACCTACTGCCATCAAGGCCTTTGATAGTCTTAAGACTGCCTTTGCTGCAGCTCCAGTTCTGGCTCATCCTAACCCTGTCCTGCCTTTCGTTCTTGAGGTCGATGCGCCTGAGACTGGAGTAGGTGCTCTCTTGTCTCAACGTCCTACGCCTGACGGTTCCTTGCATCCGTGTGGTTTCTTCTCTAAGTAATTGTCTCCAGCGGAGTGCAATTATGAAATTGGTGACAGGGAATTACTGGCCATAATTTTGGCACTCAAGGAATGGAGGCATCTTCTCGAGGGTACTAGCGTGCCAGTGCTCATTCTTACTGACCACAAAAATTTAAATGATCTATCTGAAGCAAAACGTTTGTCGCCCCGACAGGCCAGATGGGCGCTATTTTTGTCTCGGTTTAATTATGTGGTCTCCTACCTGCCTGGTAGTAAGAATGTTAGGGCTGATGCCCTCTCTCGACAATTTTCGCCTCTGTCCAAGGAGGAGTCTGTACCTACTCCTGTTATACCTCCTGACCATATTTTGGCTACCATACGTACTAATTTGACTTCTCCCTTGGGGGAGGAGATTCTGACTGCACAAACTAATGCACCTCCTGAGAAACCTAGTGGTAAGTGTTTTGTTCCTGAGAATCTTCTAACTAAACTTTTGCACACTTACCACTATCCTAAAGCCACAGGTCACCCAGACAAGAACCAAATGATTTGGTCTGTCACTCGACAATTCTGGTGGCCAGGTCTTCGTTCGGATGTTGCTGCGTATGTTGCCTCCTGCTCAGTTTGTGCACAGTTTGTGGGTCTTCTTCAACCTGTTGCTAATGGTGAGCATCCTTGGACACATCTTTCCATGGACTTCATTGTCGAGCTCCCTGTTTCCAAATACAATACTTATGGTGGTTGACCGTTTTTCTAAAATGTCACATTACATTCCCTTGATTACGCTGCCTACTGCTCAGGAGCTTGCTTCAATTTTTGCCCGGGAGGTCTTCCTTTTACATGGGTTACCCAAGTAGATAGTGTCGGACCGGGGTAGCCAGTTTGTCTCCAGATTTTGGCTTTCCTTTTGTGCTCAAATGGGGATTCAGCTTTCCTTCTCCTCGGCATATCACCCTCCAATGGGGCTGCGGAACGGTCTAATCAAGCTCTGGAACAGTTCCTCGGTTGCTATGTCTCAGATCACCACAATAATTGAACTGTTACCTTGGGCAGAGTTTGCTCGTAATAGTGCTATTAATACTTCCTCCAAGTTATCCGCGTTCATGGCGAATTATGGGTTTCAACCATCCTTGTTGCCCGATTCATTCATGTCTCAGGGTATTCCGGCTTTGGAGGAGCATCTTCGGCAACTCCGTTCCACGTGGGTGCAGATTCAGGATTGCCTTCATCGTTCTATGCAGCGCCAAAAGTTCCAGGCTGATCGTAGGCGTCTGCCTGCACCTTCCTACCAGGTTGGTGAGAGAGTTTGGCTGTCCTCCCGCAACTTGAACCTTTGTGTGCCTTCCAATAAATTGGCTCCCCGTTATGTTGGTCCTTTTCGATTAACTGACGGGTTAATCCTGTGGCCTACGCTCTTGACCTTCCTCCTGCTATGCGCATCTCCAATGTTTTTCATGTCTAACTCTTGAAACCATTGGTTTGTAATTGGTTTACCACTGTGTTGCCTCATCCCCGTCCTATCTTTGTTGACAACCATGAGGAGTATGAGGTCATCAGCATTATTGACTCTCGTATGTCTAGGGGTCGTGTACAGTATTTGGTTCACAGGAGGGGCTACGGTCCGGAGGAGCGTTCTTGGGTTCCCTCCTCTGATGTTTATGCTCCCGCCCTCCTCCGTGCCTTCCATGCCCGTTTCCCTAATAAGCCTTTTGTCCTCCTGCGGGGGAGGGGTCGTTGAGGGGAGGGTACTGTCAGGGTTTTTTCCCTGTTTTGTTTGCCATGTGCTGCTGGCAGCCATTTTACTCACCTCTGTTCCTGACTATGGTGCATTGTGGGGGATGCTGCTCATTTCCTGCACTTCCTTTTATGGCCAGACTGGTGTGCATCATCCATGTGAGACAGGATGCAGTCTCAAAATTGTGATGTCATCACTTATTATTTAAAGGGTCTCTGTTCAGTATGCTTTGCCTTTGCGTTGTCTCAGACCTGTTTGTGAGTGTTCCTGTGTTTTACCTGGCTGCCTGACGTCCTTCCTGGTTCCTGATCCCTGGCTTGTTCCTGACTCTGCCATTTTCCTTGTTTCTGATTCCGGCTCGTCTGACTATTCGCTTTGGCTCCTGACTCGGCTCGTCTGACTACCCGCTCTGGTTTTGACTCCTGGCTTGTTATTTGACTTGTGGACTTTTTATTATTTTTTGCTGTTAATAAAGGTGTGATTATTTTTGCACTTCTCGTCTCAGTCTGACTCCTGGCACCCTGACATTTATATACATACATGTATTATAGAGAGGGTCTCTGTGCCTCTCACACACACACACAGGTTCATAGTTACCTAGCAATGTATATACAGGCATATTATATTATAGAGAGGGTCTCTGTGCCTCACACATACAGCCCTTTTCCTAGTAGTGTGTATATACAGACATTTATTATAGAGAAGGTCTCTGAGCCTCACACACACAACCACCTCCCTAGTACTGTATATAAAGACATGTATTACAGAAAGGGTCTCTGTGCCTCTCACACACATACAGGTTCATACCTAGCAATGTATATACAGGCATATTATATTATAGAGAGGGTCTCTGTGCCTCACACATACAGCCCTTTTCCTAGTAGTGTGTATATACAGATATGTATTATAGAGAGGGTCTCTGTGCCTCACAAACACAGCCCCCACCATAGTACTGTATATAAAGACATGTATTACAGAAAGGGTCTCTGTGCTTCACACGCACAGCCCCCTCCCTAGTACTGTATATGAAAACATGTATTACAGAAAGGGTCTCTGTGCTTCACACGCACAGCCCCCTCCCTAGTACTGTATATGAAGACATATATTACAGAAAGGGTCTCTGTGCTTCACACGCACAGCCCCCTCCCTAGTACTGTATATGAAGACATGTATTACAGAAAGGGTCTCTGTGCCTCACATACACAGCCCCCTCCCTAGTACTGTATACACCGACATGTATTACAGAAAGGGTCTCTGTACTTCACACACACACACAGCCCCCTCCCTAGTAGTGTATACACCGACATGTATTACAGAAAGGGTCTCTGTGCTTCACACACACACAGCCCCCTCCCTAGTAGTGTGTATACACAGACATGTATTACAGAAAGCGTCTCTGTACTTTACACACACACAGCCCTTTCCCTAGTAGTGTGTATATACAGACATGTATTATAGAGAGGGTCTCTGTGCTTCAAACACACCCAGCCCCCTCCCTAGTAGTGTATAAACCGTGTATTATAGAGAGGGTCTCTGTGCCTCACACACAGCCCCCTCCCTAGTAGTGTGTATACACAGACATGTATTATAGAGAGGGTCTCTGTGCTTCAAACACACCCAGCCCCCTCCCTAGTAGTGTGCATACACAGACATGTATTATAGAGAGGGTCTCTGTGCTTCAAACACACCCAGCCCCCTCCCTAGTAGTGTGTATACACAGACATGTATTATAGAGAGGGTCTCTGTGCTTCACACACAGCCCCCTCCCTAGTAGTGTGTATACACAGACATGTATTATAGAGAGGGTCTCTGTGCCTCACACACACACAGCCCCCTCACTAGTAGTGTGTATACACAGACATGTATTATAGAGAGGGTCTCTGTGCCTCACACACACACATAGCCCCCTCACTAGTAGTGTGCATACACAGACATGTATTATAGAGAGGGTCTCTGTGCCTCACACACACTAGGGTGACCACATATCCAAACTGCCATTCAGGGACGCCCCTCAGCCCCCCCCCCTGGAAAGCCCCCCCCCCCTCTGGACCGCAACCCCCCCCCCCAAAAAAAAAGGTGATTTTGATACCTTTTTATTTTTGAGCCAAATTTTGAAAGGGGGAAAAAAAGGGTCACCACTTTAGACAGGTTTACACAATGTGTACCTGCTTTAACTAAGTCAGCTGTGGCATACTTTGTACATTACCCATCCATCCCATCAGGGATACTTATTTTCATGAGCGCACTGTATCGAATTTATGCTCTAGTGCTATAAACATATTTCTGCATGTGCAGTTTTTATTATTTGTGATTTCCGCCGCTAAGATTCTAGGTAGTGTCTACCTAAACATATTATACTTAATGTGTTCGACATCTCTTAAGAAATAGAAAAAGACGACAAAACAAGTTGCAATAAAAAAAAATAATTTTTTATGGTTTTCTCACTGTACTCAAATCCTTACATATTAGACCACATGGTACGAGCTTAGTACCTTGTTTTCAACAATGATGT
Source organism: Bombina bombina (assembly GCF_027579735.1). Taxonomy (NCBI): domain Eukaryota; kingdom Metazoa; phylum Chordata; class Amphibia; order Anura; family Bombinatoridae; genus Bombina; species Bombina bombina. Next base: position 513,151,753 of record NC_069505.1, on the reverse strand, counting down.
CTAAATGTGTATTTCTTGTCACTTTTTGCACATTGAAGGAGTTTTTTATTTTGTTTTACGAAGCTGTAAAAAGAATTACAACCCATGTCAAAATTTATTTTCACCTGAAGTTCCGATTTTATTAGCTCAATTCTACATCTATTTCTTGTGTCAGACCAGCACAAGCCCATCATGCTGAAGACTCTTTCAACTGCTGCATTTGAGCATGGAATGCTGATGACAAATGCAACCACTTTCAAGAGGTTTGGAAGTTTCTGAGGTCCAGCTTTCATGAATATTGTTGACCATTTAACATCCATGTTGAGATCATCATCCTCTTCAGTACTGTTAAAAATCGTTGCAAAGTGTGGACAAATACAAGCATATTCCTCATAAAGGTCATCTATTGAAAGAGAGTCTAAATTTAGAGCTTCAACTGCTGCCACCAGGTTATTAAATGTAAGGTTCTCCTTCAAGTTTAAGCACTGGATTTTAGATAAATAGTTGTTTTCTGAAAAATCAAACCACTGTTCTAAATATTGAACAGCTTTTTTATAAAAGTTTAGGAATTCTAATTCTATTTTTCTTGCTTGCAGATTAGGTAGTTTTTTTAAAGATTTCCCAACAAGGTATCCAAAAAAATGGTCTGTCTGTCTTTGGATGAGTTTGCCTTTCACTGTTGTCATGATCTCATAAACCTCAACTGCAATCAAGTCATTACGCTCCAGTTTTAATATGGCCGTCTGAAAAATAGGCAAGCAGTTGTGTAAAAACTGGAGATATAACTCAGGAACTGATGGCGGGTCCTGTTCTATTGTCTCACTGTCTTCATCCACAATAAATTGCCATATAACTTTAGGCGTTTCATCCTCACCAATACTTTGGAAGTAAGCTTTTACAGCTGGCCAATTTTTTAAAACTCTGTCAATTGCTGGATAAAGTGACAGCCATCTTGTTGGTACATGGCGAAGAAGTTCTGACCACTCAAGGTCAACAAAGTCAAACATTTCTTTCAGTGTGGCAACTCTCTTGGCTGATATTGAAAAATAATTATATAATTTTAAAATTAGACTTTCCACATCAAAATTTAAAACATCTGAAGCCTTTTTAGCTGTATTATGGAGTATGTGAGCTGGGCAGCCAGCTGGCAATATCCGATCATTTACAGCATGAAGCTTCTGGTACACACCGTTATGCTTACCAAAGTTCACACTTGTATTGTCAGCAGAATATGCAGACATCATATCCACAGATAGGCCATTTGTTTTAAGCACATTTAAAATTTGCTCTGTAATTGAAGCAGCACTTTCATCACCTTCATAAAAATCCAACAAACTTGTTACCACTCCTTTGGAAGGTTTAAAGTAACGCAGAACTAAGGGGAAAAGTTTAGTGTGTCCATGGTTAGATGCATCTGATGCAACACTGAAATAAGCATAACTGTTTTTCAAATCGTTAACTACCGCTTCCACACTGTAAGGAGCCAGCACGTTTGTCACAATGGCTTCAGCTTTGGTTCGACCACATGACATCTTAGCGGCTTTAGCAGAATCCTGAAATATAACAGGAAGAAGTTTCATGGTGCAGTCCAAAGATCTATATGAATGACTGTGGCACACGGAATGGTAAACCATTGAGATTTCAGATGCTATTATTTCTTCTTGCATTGCCATATCCTTAGAGGGAATCATGAATTTGGAAAGCATTCCACTTTGTTTTGCAGCCCGATCAGCATTTTTGTGACCTTCACTAGATATGTGAATTTTGATGTCACCTTCACCACCATGACCAATTCCAAACTCCCGCCTACACAGAGTACAATATGCTCTATGATAGTTACCAGTCACTGTGGTAATGCATGTGTAAGTTGTTTTCCATGAGTCTCGGAAACGGCACATTCGCTTTATCTTCTTTGATTTTGCTGCTCCAGAAGTCGAAGGCCCTTGTTCATCCCCGCTGCTATCCATATTAGCACCAATCGCACGATTCCGATCGCAGATGTTATATATATATATATATATATATATATATATATATATAAATGAACAGCTAAAATTCTTTAAAAAAGGGACAGTAATGTCAAAATTAATCTTCCGTGAGTAACAGAGTATGTCATTTCAAATAACTTTACAACCTACTTCTATTATCAAATTTGCTTTGTTTTCTTTGTATCCATTGTTAAAGACTAAACTGAGATAGGATTATAGGGGCTTAGGAGCGTTCACATGTATATTACATTGGTACTCAGACAGACTGACAGGATGGTGCACGGTCAACATTCTTGATAATCTTTTACTGTCCCATAGTAGCTAGAAAAGCAAATGCTCTAAGCGTCTATACTTTTTTTGAAAAGCAACACTTCCCACAGAAAAAAGGTAGGTATGGAGTTGACTAGCTTAAAAGTTCTAAAAACGTTTATTTAAAAAAGAATAAATTAAATGCCTATTCATCCCATTGTATCTAAGTTAGTATAGACTAATAATATATGGAGAAAAAAAAAACTTAGTAGGAGAATAAAACTTGAATGTGACCGCAGAGTTTTATTCTCCTACTAAGTTTTTTTCTCTCCATATATTATTAGTCTATACTAACTTAGCTATATGGATTTGTTAAAATCTGCTGTACCAATTTTAGTAAAACCTCTAAAAATAGATTCAGAACATAATACTTTCTTACCACTGTATCACATAAACTCTGCAAACATCTACGCAGGTGTTTCAGTGGTTTCTGGAAATAATGACTTCATTGTGGTCTGTTTTGATTGCATTAATCACTGTCACATACTGGGAGTTGACTTCTTTGATGTAAGGTGATGTAAGGTGTTGCAAGCAGTCAGGACATTTTGGGAATCAGGCATGCTGAGAATTTATACAGGTAAATAGTACATACAGTATGTGTGAGTGTCTGTACTCATAGAGAGATAGGTGACTATCAGTGAGTGTGCATATTTATACAGGTAAATAGTACATATGTGTGAGTGTCTGTACTCAGAGAGCTAGGTAAGTGACTATCAGTGTAAAATGAATTGTAAGCAAGTCTTGTCCAAATTAAAGGGATAGGTATAAGGCAATTAGAGTTTAATACAGTTATGAACTGATACAAAAATAAATAAATAAAAAATTAAGTCACAAACAGTAAGTCGGTCTATTATCTTGATTTCAGCACAATTAAATTACATGCTGATATGTTGCTGTTGCACCTAATTAAAATTATGTTTAAACTGAACCAATCAGCCTAATAATTATCTTAAAGGCGCATGAAACCCAAAAATGTTCTTTCATGATTTAGGTAGAACATACAATTGTAAGCATCTTTCAAATTTACTTCTATTATGTAATTTGTTTAATTCTCTTGGTATCATTTGTTGAAGGAGCAGCAATGCACTACTGGTTTCTAACTGAACACATGGGTGAGCCAATGACAATCAGTTTATATATGCAGCCACCAATCAGCAGCTAGAACCTAGGTGCTTTGCTGCTCCTGAGCTTGCCTAGATAAACCTTTCAGCAAAGAATAACAATAGAAGGAAGCAAATTAAATAATAGAAGTAAATTGGAAAGTTATTTAAAATTGTATTCTCTATCTGAATCATGAAAGAAATTTGTTGGGTTTCATGTCCCTTTAAATGACATACTTGTTTATCTTCATTTGCTATTGATGATATATACAAATATAAATATATATATATATCTCCATACACATATTTAGAAAATATAGCCCTTTCCATTCAAATAGCTTGTCATAAACCATATACTGTACCTTTAAACCTTTATAAAAAAATATTTATATTAATAATTTTTATCAGATGGTGTATATATGAGTGTACCAGATTTTGTTTGTGTTTTTTTAAAGTCTTCAGTCACGCTATCCTGGCAAGCGCAAATTTAGTTTGTGCTTGAATTAACGCATTTATTACAATTTGTAATACGCGTGCAAGCTAGTGCAGTCACCACTAGTAATCTAGCCCTCAGTCAGGTAAACTGGATCATTGGACATAAATTAAGAGGGAGAAAAAAAATAGGATAAACTGTCCCTTTAATTTCTGAAAAAAAGCAGGAAGTGCTGGCTGCCGCTGCATATGTGTTCACTCAGTTGCTACCTGACTAGTAAGGACACCTCCTGCAACTCTATTTGGTGGACAGGGCAAGCATTTACAAAAATAAACACATACAAATATTTACATATGTACAAAAACAACTGCTCTTGAAAAAACATATGTTTTTTTTTTAAATACGTCTAACCCTTTAACATGGCACAAATAAAAAATACATTTAATGGGTTTATTTTAGTATGCAGTTCCATAACGGTGCAGATACATTATATAATTTTACCTCAATAAGTTATCTGGAACTGTTCCAAATAACTGACAAAAAAACATAATTTATGCTTACCTGATAAATTCCTTTCTTCTGTTGTGCGATCAGTCCACGGGTCATCATTACTTCTGGGATATAACTCCTCCCCAACAGGAAATGCAAGAGGATTCACCCAGCAGAGCTGATATAGCTCCTCCCCTCTACGTCAGTCCCAGTCATTCGACCAAGAATCAACGAGAAAGGAGTAACCAAGGGTGAAGTGGTGACTGGAGTATAATTTAAAAGATATTTACCTGCCTTAAAAAACAGGGCGGGCCGTGGACTGATCGCACAACAGAAGAAAGGAATTTATCAGGTAAGCATAAATTATGTTTTCTTCTGTTATGTGCGATCAGTCCACGGGTCATCATTACTTCTGGGATACCAATACCAAAGCAAAAGTACACGGATGACGGGAGGGATAGGCAGGCTCATTATACAGAAGGAACCACTGCCTGAAGAACCTTTCTCCCAAAAATAGCCTCCGAAGAAGCAAAAGTGTCAAATTTGTAAAATTTGGAAAAAGTATGAAGCGAAGACCAAGTTGCAGCCTTGCAAATCTGTTCAACAGAGGCCTCATTCTTAAAGGCCCAAGTGGAAGCCACAGCTCTAGTGGAGTGAGCTGTAATTCTTTCAGGAGGCTGCTGTCCAGCAGTCTCATAGGCTAAACGTATTATGCTACGAAGCCAGAAAGAGAGAGAGGTAGCAGAAGCTTTTTGACCTCTCCTCTGTCCAGAATAAACGACAAACAGGGAAGAAGTTTGGCGAAAATTTTTAGTTGCCTGCAAGTAGAACTTGAGGGCACGAACTACATCCAGATTGTGTAGAAGACGTTCCTTCTTTGAAGAAGGATTTGGACACAAGGATGGAACAACAATCTCTTGATTGATATTCCTGTTAGTAACTACCTTAGGTAAGAACCCAGGTTTAGTACGCAGAACTACCTTATCTGAGTGAAAAATCAGATAAGGAGAATCACAATGTAATGCTGATAACTCAGAGACTCTTCGAGCCGAGGAAATAGCCATTAAAAACAGAACTTTCCAAGATAACAATTTTATATCAATGGAATGAAGGGGTTCAAATGGAACCCCTTGTAAAACGTTAAGAACTAAGTTTAAACTCCATGGCGGAGCAACGGCTTTAAACACAGGCTTGATCCTAGCTAAAGCTTGACAAAAAGCCTGGACGTCTGGATTTTCTGACAGACGCCTGTGTAACAAGATGGACAGAGCTGAAATCTGTCCCTTTAATGAACTAGCCGATAAACCCTTTTCTAAACCTTCTTGTAGAAAAGACAATATCCTAGGGATCCTAACCTTACTCCAGGAGTAACGTTTGGATTCGCACCAGTATAGGTATTTGCGCCATATTTTATGGTAAATCTTTCTGGTAACAGGCTTCCTAGCCTGGATCAGGGTATCAATAACCGACTCAGAAAAACCACGCTTTGATAAAATCAAGCGTTCAATTTCCAAGCAGTCAGTTTCAGAGAAGTTAGATTTTGATGTTTGAATGGACCCTGTATCAGAAGGTCCTGTCTCAGAGGTAGAGACCAAGGTGGACAGGATGACATGTCCACTAGATCTGCATACCAAGTCCTGCGTGGCCATGCAGGCGCTATTAGAATCACAGATGCTCTCTCTTGTTTGATTTTCGCAATCAATCGAGGAAGCAGCGGGAAGGGTGGAAACACATAAGCCATCCCGAAGTTCCAAGGTGCTGTCAAAGCATCTATCAGAACCGCTCCCGGATCCCTGGATCTGGACCCGTAGTGAGGAAGTTTGGCGTTCTGGCGAGACGCCATGAGATCTATCTCTGGTTTGCCCCAACGTCGAAGTATTTGGGCAAAAATCTCCGGATGAAGTTCCCACTCTCCCGGATGAAAAGTCTGGCGACTCAAGAAATCCGCCTCCCAGTTCTCCACTCCCGGGATGTGGATTGCAGACAGGTGGCAAGAGTGAGACTCTGCCCAGCGAATTATCTTTGATACTTCCATCATTGCTAGGGAGCTTCTTGTCCCTCCCTGATGGTTGATGTAAGCTACAGTCGTGATATTGTCCGACTGAAACCTGATGAACCCCTGAGTTGTTAATTGGGGCCAAGCTAGAAGGGCATTGAGGACTGCCCTCAATTCCAGAATGTTTATTGGAAGGAGACTCTCCTCCTGATTCCATAATCCCTGAGTCTTCAGAGAATTCCAGACAGCGCCCCAACCTAGCAGGCTGGCGTCTGTTGTTACGATTGTCCAGTCTGGCCTGCTGAATGGCATCCCCCTGGACAGGTGTGGCCGATAAAGCCACCATAGAAGAGAATTTCTGGTCTCTTGATTCAGATTCAGGGTAGGGGACAAATCTGAGTAATCCCCATTCCACTGACTTAGCATGCACAATTGCAGCGGTCTGAGGTGTAGGCGTGCAAAAGGTACTATGTCCATTGCCGCTACCATTAAGCCAATCACCTCCATGCATTGAGCTACTGACGGGTGTTGAATGGAATGAAGGACACGGCATGCATCCTGAAGCCTTGTTAACCTGTCTTCTGTCAGGTAAATCTTCATTTCTACAGAATCTATAAGAGTCCCCAAGAATGGAACTCTTGTGAGAGGAAAAAGAGAACTTTTCTTTTCGTTCACTTTCCATCCATGCGACCTTAGAAATGCCAGAACTAACTCTGTATGAGACTTGGCAGTTTGAAAGCTTGAAGCTTGTATTAGAATGTCGTCTAGGTACGGAGCTACCGAAATCCCTCGCGGTCTTAGTACCGCCAGAAGAGCACCCAGAACCTTTGTGAAGATTCTTGGGGCCGTAGCCAATCCGAATGGAAGAGCTACAAACTGGTAGTGCCTGTCTAGGAAGGCAAACCGTAGATACCGTTGATGATCTTTGTGAATCGGTATGTGAAGGTAAGCATCTTTTAAATCCACTGTGGTCATGTACTGACCCTTTTGGATCATAGGTAAGATTGTCCGAATAGTTTCCATTTTGAACGATGGAACTCTTAGGAATTTGTTTAGAATCTTTAAATCTAAGATTGGCCTGAAAGTTCCCTCTTTTTTGGGAACCACAAACAGGTTTGAGTAGAACCCTTGTCCTTGTTCCGACCGCGGAACTGGATGGATCACTCCCATTAATAACAGATCTTGTACACAGCGTAGAAACGCTTCTTTCTTTATCTGGTTTGTTGACAACCTTGACAGATGAAATCTCCCTTTTGGGGGAGATAATTTGAAGTCTAGAAGGTATCCCTGAGATATGATCTCCAGCGCCCAGGGATCCTGAACATCTCTTGCCCAGGCCTGAGCGAAGAGAGAAAGTCTGCCCCCCACTAGATCCGGTCCCGGATCGGGGGCTCTCGGTTCATGCTGTCTTTGGGGCAGCAGCAGGTTTCCTGGCCTGTTTGCCCTTATTCCAGGACTGGTTAGGTTTCCAGCCTTGCCTGTAACGAGCAACAGCTCCTTCCTGTTTTGGTGCAGTGGAGGTTGACGCTGCTCCAGGTTTGAAATTCCGAAAGGGACGAAAATTAGACTGTCTAGCCTTAGCTTTGGCTTTGTCTTGAGGTAGGGCGTGGCCCTTACCTCCTGTAATGTCAGCGATGATTTCTTTCAACCCGGGCCCAAATAAAGACTGCCCCTTGAAAGGTATATTAAGTAATTTAGACTTAGAAGTAACATCAGCTGACCAGGATTTTAGCCACAGTGCTCTACGTGCCTGTATGGCGAATCCAGAGTTCTTAGCCGTAAGTTTGGTTAAATGTACTACGGCCTCCGAAATGAATGAATTGGCTAGTTTAAGGACTCTAAGCCTGTCCATAATGTCGTCTAGCGTAGATGAACTAAGGTTCTCTTCCAGAGACTCAATCCAAAATGCTGCCGCAGCCGTAATCGGCGCGATACATGCAAGGGGTTGCAATATAAAACCTTGTTGAACAAACATTTTCTTAAGGTAACCCTCTAATTTTTTATCCATTGGATCTGAAAAAGCACAGCTATCCTCCACCGGGATAGTGGTACGCTTAGCTAAAGTAGAAACTGCTCCCTCCACCTTAGGGACCGTTTGCCATAAGTCCCGAGTAGTGGCGTCTATTGGAAACATCTTTCTAAATATTGGAGGGGGTGAGAACGGCACACCGGGTCTATCCCACTCCTTAGTAACAATTTCAGTTAATCTCTTAGGTATAGGAAAAACGTCAGTACTCGCCGGTACCGCAAAGTATTTATCCAACCTACACATTTTCTCTGGTATTGCAATGGTGTTACAATCATTGAGAGCTGCTAAGACCTCCCCTAGTAATGCACGGAGGTTCTCCAATTTAAATTTAAAATTTGAAATATCTGAATCCAATCTGTTTGGATCAGAACCGTCACCCACAGAATGAAGCTCTCCGTCCTCATGCTCTGCAAGCTGTGACGCAGTATCAGACATGGCCCTAGTATTGTCAGCGCACTCTGTTCTCACCCCAGAGTGATCACGCTTGCCTCTTAGTTCTGGTAATTTAGACAAAACTTCAGTCATAACAGTAGCCATATCATGTAATGTTATCTGTAATGGCCGCCCAGATGTATTAGGCGCCATAATATCACGCACCTCCCGGGCGGGAGATGCAGGTACTGCCGCGTGAGGCGAGTTAGTCGGCATAACTCTCCCCTCGCAGTTTGGTGAAATTTGTTCACATTGTACAGATTGACTTTTATTTAAAGTAGCATCAATACAGTTAGTACATAAATTTCTATTGGGCTCCACCTTGGCATTGGAACAAATGACACAGATATCATTCTCTGAGTCAGACATGTTTAACACACTAGCAATAATTTGCAACCTGGTTATAATCTTTTTTAACAAAAACGTACTGTGCCTCAAAGAGGTACTTAAACGATTAAATGACAGTTGAGATAATGAACTGAAACAGTTATAGCATCAAGTTTAAAATAACACAACTTTTAGCAAAGGTTTGTTCCCATTAGTAAATAACTAAATTTGACATAAAAAGAGTAACGTTTTTATTCACAGTCAATAAAAATTCTCACAGCTCTGCTGAGAGAATGTACCTCCCTTCAAAAAAGTTTGAAGACCCCTGAGATCTGTCAGTGAACCGGATCATGCAGGAAATATAATAGTAGCTGACTGGAATTTTTTGATGCGTAGCAAAAGAGCGCCAAAAACGGCCCCTCCCTCTCACACACAGCAGTGAGGAGAAACGAAACTGTCACAATTTAAAGCATACAACTGCCAAGTGGAAAATAATGCCCAAACATTTATTTACTCAGTACCTCAGCAATGTAAACGATTCTACATTCCAGCAAAAACGTTTAACATGACAATATTTATTAAAAGGATTAGTGACCTTTAACAGAGTAGTTCCGGTGAAAAACCATTCCCAGAATACTGAAGTGTATACATACATGTCATTATAACGGTATAGCAGGATTTTTTCATCAATTCCATTCAGAAAATAAAAACTGCTACATACCTCAATGCAGATTCATCTGCCCGCTGTCCCCTGATCTGAAGCCTTTACCTCCCTCAGATGGCCGAGAACAGCTATATGATCTTAACTACTCCGGTTAAAATCATAGTAAAAAAAGAGAAGTAATAACACGCTCCGGTGCTATTGTAAAATAACAAACTTTTGATTGAAGTCATAAAAACTAAGTATAATCACCATAGTCCTCTCACACATCCTATCTAGTCGTTGGGTGCAAGAGAATGACTGGGACTGACGTAGAGGGGAGGAGCTATATCAGCTCTGCTGGGTGAATCCTCTTGCATTTCCTGTTGGGGAGGAGTTATATCCCAGAAGTAATGATGACCCGTGGACTGATCGCACATAACAGAAGAAATGACTGATCTATTGAGGTAAAATTAAATAATGTATCTGCACTGTTAGCAACACTGACATCAAAAATAGGTATCAACTCAAATGATTATAGTGATAACACTCCCTACATGAGGCTATGTAGATGGATCGTATCTGCTATATGCAATATACATTAGACTAAAAAAGAATAGTATTTTAAAATAATAAAATATATTCCTTTATTCCTGGTTTATAACTGAATAAAGGAATATACAATATAGAAACCAGGAATAAAGGAATATATTTTATTATTTTAAAATACTATTCTTTCACCTGCATGGCATAATTTTTAGTCTAATGCATATTGCATATAGAAAGTTTCATAAACTAATTATCAAAGTTGTTCATCTATGGTTTATTGAGGTTTTTATATGAATAACACACATGATTAAACTAAAGCTATACTAAAACTTACTAACAGACAGACATACACAGAAAACCATCATCAAATGCCCTTGTTATTGACCGGTGGTAACAATAAACCAAACTATTTCCCTAAATGGAGTGAGTATGTAGTGAATTATGAGGGGCAATGAAGGGGAAGGGTACCAAGGGGAATAATAGGCAACTAAATAAATATGTGCGTCAGTCTTAGCTACTCTCTAAAGAGGCAGAATAGGAGCTAGTGGTCCAGACTCAGGACCTATGAGAGAAGGAAGAATAAGGGAGAGAGGAGGAGAAAAAAATGGCATATTGTTTTTACCAATTGTACAATATTTATATATTTTCTGATATTGAAGTTTATACTAAAATATCATAATTTACTATTATGGTAAATAAGAATGTGAATACTCTTGGTTCCAGTGTCTGCTAAAAGAAAAAAAAAACAGCTTTGTTTTGTAGGGTTAACGCACAGCAAAGTCCCTGAACTATTGTGCATTTGTTTGTTTTCTAAAAACAGCCTCATTAAGGGGTGAAATACAAAATCATATTATTATTGTATTTAACACACTCACAATACCTTAAAGGGGCAGTAAAGACCTTTAAAAACACCTTTCCACTTTCCTGCATTAAATTGTAATATTAGGTGATTACTTTAATACATTTACACTTTATTTGCTGCAATTTTTTCTATATTAGCCAAACTACCTTCACCACTTGCCTTTTCAGAGGGGCCAATCCAGACTTGTTTCAAACAGACAGAGCCAAGGGCTATAGATTAGTAAACCAGGACCACAGTGATCTCCGTAGCAACTTCTTAGTACCCAGCAGTCCCTTCAGCACTTTCCCTTTTACAAACAATGACAACATTTCCTCCTAAGGTAAATCAAACAGTTCTCGGTTGGAGAGAACCGTTTGATTTACCTTACCTTAGGAGGAAATGTTGTCATTGGAGCGAGTGCAAAGATGAAAATTTTGCCTGCATGCATGACCGCTAAATTTAACTTACCTAATGTTTGGCTGCAGTCCAACGGAGTTCTGACAACGGCTGCGGCACAGTCACTCAGCAACAGCAGTCACAGTCACTCTCTCCTCCACCGGTCTCCTCGAGTCACTCCACTACTAGTAACGTCCTCCACGGGCACCAGGCAGGTCATCAGTAGTAGCCCACGCCACTGGATGGCTCACATTATATAGAGCTAGAGAAGACTAGACTAGACAGTCACAGCAACCCATAGGGGTGTGGGTGGGCCGGCCTCAGAAATCTTGCTTGCATATAATATACTGTATTAAATAAATTAAATTAATATCCGGCGCCTCTGGTCTGCAGTAAAGTCTGGCCCCCTGGGATGATGTTGTCTGGAGTCTCAACACAATCTCACCTCACTATCTATCTGCGCTGCGGGAAGCCGGCAACAAGCTGAGACTAACTAAAGATCAGTGAGAGTCAATCCGCGTGGCTGTCAGTGCTGTCAGTGTACTGTCAGTTTAAGCAGTCAGTCAGTCCGGGACAATGAATGGAGGCACCCGGGACCTGGGACAGACCTTTAAAATGCGGGACTGTCCCGGGCAATACGGGACACGTGGTCACCATAACACACACACAGCCCCCTCCCTAGTAGTGTGTATACACAGACATGTATTATAGAGAGGGTCTCTGTGCCTCACACACACACATAGCCCCCTCACTAGTAGTGTGCATACACAGACATGTATTATAGAGAGGGTCTCTGTGCCTCACACACACACATAGCCCCCTCACTAGTAGTGTGCATACACAGACATGTATTATAGAGAGGGTCTCTGTGCCTCACACACACACATAGCCCCCTCACTAGTAGTGTGTATATACAGACATGTATTATAGAGAGGGTCTCTGTGCCTCACACACACACATAGCCCCCTCACTAGTAGTGTGTATATACAGACATGTATTATAGAGAGGGTCTCTGTGCCTCACACACACACATAGCCCCCTCACTAGTAGTGTGTATACACAGACATGTATTATAGAGAGGGTCTCTGTGCCTCACACACACACATAGCCCCCTCACTAGTAGTGTGTATATACAGACATGTATTATAGAGAGGGTCTCTGTGCTTCAAACACACCCAGCCCCCTCCCAAGTAGTGTGTATACACAGACATGTATTATAGAGAGGGTCTCTGTGCCTCACACACACACATAGCCCCCTCACTAGTAGTGTGTATATACAGACATGTATTATAGAGAGGGTCTCTGTGCTTCAAACACACCCAGCCCCCTCCCAAGTAGTGTGCATACACAGACATCAACAAAAAAACTATTAAAGCGCTAAGCCAACAGTCTAATCTTAGTTGGTTGTTATACACGAAATATATCAAATGTATCCTTAGATGTTAAATGGGGAATTAGATACTATTGTGTCCTTTACCTATGAGGAAATATTGATTAATGATTATAATTAAATATCACAGCAACCTACATAGAGAACATACAAAAATGAAGAATAGGCAGATTAAATGCAACAAGCCATAAAGCCACAAAGCCTGTTATCAAATGTAAAATATATATTAAAAAAAAAAATATATATATATATATATATATATATATATATTATCATGCAATGATAACTGTGAGAAGTCTCTTGCATAAAAAGTCTCTCAAAAGAGATCCCAAAAAGTCTCCTTGGTTATAAGTGGTAATCCAGAACACAGTACCTCAATTTGAAGTTGTACAAAATCAAACTTGCATATTGCGTAATATAGAGGTTGAGATATGATTTTTTTCACCTTCCCAGGAATGATTCACCCTGCTGCTTCCTTTGAGCCGTCCTTCCTTTACACGGCTTTGTTAAACAGTATGAACATGCAAAACAAGAAATAGAGCGCAAAGGATATTCAAGTGTAGTTTTATTAGTATACAATGACACGCATAATATTATCTACTCACACTGAGTTAGACTATTCAAGCTCATAAAGAGTTAAAATCCTGGCAAACTGCTCACACGCCCAAATAAGACTGCTGTTAAACGTCTCCCGCTAACCGTCTGTACTCAGGGATATCCGGATTCACAACAGAGTAATGGTTGTGGTATTCAGGCGATGGAATCGTGCCAGCTAATGCGAATCACCCTATTGGTGATAGTGTAACACAGACATGTATTATAGAGAGGGTCTCTGTGTTTCACACACACACATAGCCCCCTCCCTAGTAGTTTGTATACACAGACATGTATTATAGAGAGGGTCTCTGTGCCTCACACACACACAGCCCCCTCCCTAGTAGTGTGTATACACAGACATGTATTATAGAGAGGGTCTCTGTGCCTCACACACACAAAGCCCCCTCCCTAGTAGTGTGTATACACAGACATGTATTATAGAGAGGGTCTCTGTGCCTCACACACACAGCCCCCTCCCTAGTAGTGTGTATACACAGACATGTATTATAGAGAGGGTCTCTGTGCCTCACACACACAAAGCCCCCTCCCTAGTAGTGTGTATACACAGACATGTATTACAGAAAGGGTCTCTGTGCCTCACACATACTGCCCCCTCCCTAGTAGTGTGTATACACAGACATGTATTACAGAAAGGGTCTCTGTGCCTCACACATACTGCCCCCTCCCTAGTAGTGTGTATACACAGACATGTATTATAGAGAGGGTCTCTGTGCCTCACACACACAAAGCCCCCTCCCTAGTAGTGTGTATACACAGACATGTATTACAGAAAGGGTCTCTGTGCCTCACACATACTGCCCCCTCCCTAGTAGTGTGTATACACAGACATGTATTACAGAAAGGGTCTCTGTGCCTCACACATACTGCCCCCTCCCTAGTAGTGTGTATACACAGACATGTATTATAGAGAGGGTCTCTGTGCCTCACACACACAAAGCCCCCTCCCTAGTAGTGTGTATACACAGACATGTATTACAGAAAGGGTCTCTATGCCTCACACACACACAGCCCCCTCCCTAGTAGTGTGTATACACAGACATGTATTACAGAAAGGGTCTCTGTGCCTCACACATACTGCCCCCTCCCTAGTAGTGTGTATACACAGACATGTATTATAGAGAGGGTCTCTGTGCCTCACACACACACAGCCCCCTCCCTAGTAGTGTGTATACACAGACATGTATTATAGAGAGGGTCTCTGTGCCTCACACACACACAGCCCCCTCCCTAGTAGTGTGTATACACAGACATGTATTACAGAAAGGGTCTGTGTGCCTCACACACACACACACAGCCCCCTCCCTAGTAGTGTGTATACACAGACATGTATTACAGAAAGGGTCTGTGTGCCTCACACACACACACACAGCCCCCTCCCTAGTAGTGTGTATACACAGACATGTATTATAGAGAGGGTCTCTGTGCCTCACACACACTGCCCCCTCCCTAGTAGTGTGTATACACAAACATGTATTACAGAAAGGGTCTGTGTGCCTCACACACACACAGCCCCCTCCCTAGTAGTGTGTATACACAGACATGTATTACAGAAAGGGTCTCTGTGCCTCACACACACACAGCCCCCTCCCTAGTAGTGTGTATACACAGACATGTATTACAGAAAGGGTCTCTGTGCCTCACACACACAGCCCCCTCCCTAGTAGTGTGTATACACAGACATGTATTACAGAAAGGGTCTCTGTGCCTCACACACACACAGCCCCCTCCCTAGTAGTGTGTATACACAGACATGTATTATAGAGAGGGTATCTGTGCCTCACACACACACAGCCCCCTCCCTAGTAGTGTGTATACACAGACATGCATTACAGAAAGGGTCTCTGTGCCTCACACACACAGCCCCCTCCCTAGTAGTGTGTATACACAGACATGTATTATAGAGAGGGTCTCTGTGCCTCACACACACACAGCCCCCTCCCTAGTAGTGTGTATACACAGACATGTATTACAGAAAGGGTCTCTGTGCCTTACACACACACAGCCCCCTCCCTAGTAGTGTGTATACACAGACATGTATTACAGAAAGGGTCTCAGCGCCTCTCACACACAGCCCCCTCCCTAGTAGTGTGTATACACAGACATGTATTATAGAGAGGGTCTCTGTGCCTCACACACACACAGCCCCCTCCCTAGTAGTGTGTATACACAGACATGTATTACAGAAAGGGTCTCTGTGCCTTACACACACAGCCCCCTCCCTAGTAGTGTGTATACACAGACATGTATTACAGAAAGGGTCTCTGTGCCTTACACACACACAGCCCCCTCCCTAGTAGTGTGTATACACAGACATGTATTATAGAAAGGGTCTCTGTGCCTCACACACACACAGCCCCCTCCCTAGTAGTGTGTATACACAGACATGTATTATAGAGAGGGTCTCTGTGCCTCACACACACAGCCCTTTCCCTAGTAGTGTGTATACACAGACATGTATTATAGGGAGGGTATCTGTGCCTCATACACACAGCCCCCTCCCTAGTAGTGTGTATACACAGGCATGTATTATAGAGAGGGTCTCTGTGCCTCATACACACACAGACCCCTCCCTAGTAGTGTGTATATACAGACATGTATTATAGAGAGGGTCTCTGTGCCTCATACACACACAGCCCCCTCCCTAGTAGTGTGTATACACAGACATGTATTATAGAGAGGGTCTCTGTGCCTCATACACACACAGCCCCCTCCCTAGTAGTGTGTATACACAGACATGTATTACAGAAAGGGTCTCTGTGCCTCATACACACACAGCCCCCTCCCTAGTAGTGTGTATACACAGACATGTATTATAGAGAGGGTCTCTGTGCCTCACACACACAGCCCCCTCCCTAGTAGTGTGTATACAGACATGTATTATAGAAAGGGTCTCTGTGCCTCATACACACACAGTGTATATAAAGACACACAGATATATGGCCCCTCCATAGTAACTTATATACAAACTCTGTGCCTCACACACACACACACACAAACCCCTGCCTAATAAGTTATATACAGCCATATATTATAGAGTCTCTGTGCCTCACACCCTAGTAGCATATATATATATATACAGATTATATGCATATTATAGCCCGCAGGCTTTTTAACCTCTGCATCCTGGACAGCCTCTGAGAAATGTTGGGAGGTTTTATACACAGGATCTATAAACTTTTCAAACTACCTGACACACAGAGCCCATCTCTAGCAAATCATATACAGATATAGTACATATATATTTCCTTTATATCATACACAAAGCCCAGTATGTTCTATTCATATATATAAAGTTATATGTTCCTTCTGCCTTACAAATAGGGACTATTATTGCTTTAGTATATAAAGATATTTAGCATTATACAAGGGTGATTATACTTACAGAAAGTTACCTTCCTGAAACTACCATCTGCAGACTGGAGCTCCACTCTAGACAGGAAACATGTGACTGACCTCCACTCAACGTTTTTTTTGAGAAGGGTCCAACTGCAGAGTGGAGCTCCACTGTAGACAGGAAGCATGTGACCTCCACTCAAAGCTTTTTTTTTTTTTTTTTTAAATCAACTTTAATGTAACAAACAAGCTATAGATTGTGACAATGATTATGAAAACGAAACATTTTGTAGCTTTCTTGTTCTTCTTGATGTTCATTCACAGTGTTTTATGCAGATTGCGATTTATAAGGTAACCACTGTGAATGAACATTAACCCCTTAGTGACCAGACCATTGTTACATTTTCTTACCCTTAAAGGGACACTAAACCCAACAATTTTATTTCAGGATTCAAGTAGATAATACAATTTTAAACAACACTCCTATTTACTTTTATTATCTAATTTGCTTCATTCTTCATAAATCCTTTGTTGAAGAAATAGCAATGCACATGGGTGAGCCAATAACAGGAGGCATCAATGTGCAGCAACCAATCAGCAGCTACTGAGCCTATCTAGATATGCTTTTCAGCAAAGTATACCAAGAAAGTGAAGCAAATTAGATAATACAAGTAAATTAGAAAGTTGTTTAAAATTGCATGCTCTTGGAGCTTCCGGAGGAGGAGCACAGGTGTGTGTTCAGGTGCTGCACCTGTCCTGATCTCTCCTACCTACAAGCTGTTGGTGTGGAACCACGCCTAAAACCCTCTAGTTTAGGGTGGCTTGTATTGCTGAATATCACCGCTGCTGGAAACTGGAAGCCCTGAAAAAGGACCTATCATTACAGCAAAATTAATACCCGTTAAAAAAAAAAAAAAAAAAAAACGCTTGCTGTCACACAACCCCCTTATTAACCCGGGGTAACCCAAGAAGAAGTGCTCAGTTAAACCAACAGGCAAGTCAAATCCCCGATCACTGCCGAATAAATTGAAATGGAGGACGGAGCTGAGAGGCGCTGCACTTATCATAAGCTGTGTGGTCTCTGAGAACTTACCGCTCTCCTGAGTGCAGCTTTACTGAATACCTAGGAGTTGGAGCTGGAGTTACCTGTGCATCGTACCGGCAATGTGGCTAGTCCAGTGGGTGTGGATGGTGTAGCCCGCTGTTTTTCTTTTCTGCATTTCTGCGCTGAAGTGCCATTCCCCCTCCCACCGGTGCTGCGTGAGGGGGGGCCACTGCTGGAGGAGACGGGTCGATCCCTGGTGCAGGGCTGGTTCCGGGAAGGATAACGTGGAGCTGTTGGAGCGGTAATTGTGGATGCCTTCCCTCCCGCCTCTGCCTTCTTTCTTCTGCCTCTTGCCAAGGTGTTGAGACTCAGGAGTATTGTTGATGTCGGCTGATAGAGTGATTGTGGCAGCATATGAGTCACACCCTTGAGAGTAGCTGACCGGCTTTTCTGAAAAAGTCGCAGGAGACGAGGATATTGGTTTCTGTGTAGCACAGCCTGCTGATTTGTTTCCCGGCAATTGTTGTCCCCTCGACCTGGAAGACGCTCCCCTTCCCACCGATGCTGCGTGAGGGGGGGCTGAGGCTGATGACCGCTGGTTATCCCCTGCTCAAATCTTGGGCTAATGGTTCTGGGTAACGTAGAACTCCTGGGATAAAACTTGCAGTTTTGTTTTCCTTTTCAGCCGCCTCTACCCTGGAATGACTTGGCTCAGTATTGGACCCTTATTACTTATTCTTTTTTTCCCTTTGCTGGGGTTTGCACATAATCTATAAGTGATGACAGCCGGCCTGACCTTGTTAGAAATAACGGCTATTTGTTTGCAAGCACTGTATAACATCTAAACTTGTTAGATCTGTTCTCTTTAGCTGCTACTTACGATAAGTTAAAACTTAGAACATCCTTAGTTTCTAAATGGCATATATTTTTTCTTGAAAGTGCATGTTGTTAACTTATAGCAGCAAAATGTGAAACATTGTATTATCTTATTTCCTGAACCATTTAGTTTGTTACCAATTGACTGGGGGTGTTCGCTTGTTTCTCTTTCAGACCCACAGCAAGTGTATTTTGACACCGGACTACTCTATGTAGCTCTGTTTAAGTTTTGAAGTCACATCCAGCGGTGTTAAAACACACTATGAGTATTGGCCTCAAAGAAGTAAATTATATTTAGCTTAGAGGTGTGTTTGACCCTGATATAAATAACGGCTATTGCCCTATAAGCGCATTATAATACCTAAATTTGATAGGTTTGTCTTCCTTAAATTTGTATTTATGACAACTTAAAATTTAGAACCCCCTAGTTTCTAACTGGAATATATTTCTCCTGGAAATGGTATGTTGTTAATTTGTAGCAGCAAAATGTGAAACACTGTATTATCATATTTCTTGAACCATTCAGAATGTTACTAATTGACTGGGGGTTTCTTTTGTTTTTTTCTCAGACCCACAGCAAAAGTATTATAATATTGGATTACCTTATATAGCTTTGCTCAACTTTTAAAGTTACATCAAGTTCTGTTAAAACATATCACGAGTACTGGTCTCATAGCAGTGAATTATACTTAGTTTAAAGGTGTGCTAATAGCCTACAAGTAATCTGGTGTGCCAGATACACACAGGCGAAATAATCTGAGTACCAATTAGTTTAAAAGTACCTTAAAAGCTGATTTCTTCCTAAAAAATATAAAACATTGATCTGATGGCCTAGGACTGGAGACTTGAGTTGTTAAACACTGTTTTTTCTGTTCTCAACTGAAAATTTAAAACGGTATATTAATTACTATTGAGGGCTTTCTTAAAGTTTGTGGGCTCCACAGCAGGACCCCTTCTCTGTGATATGATATATCTTACCCTGTCACCAGCATGACTGAACCTGACTCACTTAGTTCACAGTTAATTTTTCTTTTTTCTCTCTCCTTTTAGAGGAGAAGATAACATCAAACAATACACAAAAGTGTGCACTTTTCTTTTCCACATATCCCTCACACCTCTCTCCCTTCCTCAGTAGATTAGTTTGTCTTTTTTTCTTTTTGCTCCCTATCACAATCCACTCCCATTATTTTATGGATAAATTTCTACACACACAATCTCGCACATCACCTTCAGTCATGTCGGCTAGACAGAGGGATAAAAAACATAAACCTAATATAGAGCCTGTGGGTGAGCCACAACTGGTAACCCAAGAATCGTCAAACTTACCTGATTCTGCTGATACACAGTCCCTAGTCTTAAATATTTCTGCTGCTCTTGCACCCAAGTTTGATTCACTTAGAATAGAAATCAAACAAGATATTGCGCAGCTAGCTGCAGAAGTCAAACAATTCTCGGAAAGATTCTCTGAAGTTGAACAGAGAGTCTCTGATTTAGAAGATCTCACTCTAGCTCAAAATAGTAAACTAGAAGCCACTTCCTCAGCCCTTGCTAAATTGCAAAATAAAGTAGAAGACTTGGA
Organism: Bombina bombina; assembly: GCF_027579735.1. Lineage (NCBI taxonomy): Eukaryota > Metazoa > Chordata > Amphibia > Anura > Bombinatoridae > Bombina > Bombina bombina. The sequence goes on along the minus strand of NC_069505.1, from coordinate 513,131,404 downwards.
AAATCGCGCTAGGCGCAATAACTTGAAAGTAGTGGGGGTACCTGAGGGGAAGCAGTTTGAGGATTTAAATAAATTCATAACACAAACATTACCAGCATTGTTGAACATACCTCAAACGCAGCCAGTTATAGAAAGGGTGCATAGGATAGGGCCATCACCTTTATCTAAAGAAAATATGAGGCCAAGACCAATCATAGTTAAATTCCTGAATTACCAGGATAAGATTACATTTTTACAAGCCTTTCGTAAAAATCAACCTATATTACTAGAAGGTACAAAAATCCTTTTATTTCAAGACTATGCAGCTGAAACTGCCTCAAAAAGAAGGCAGTTGGCTCTGGTATGCACTAAGTTTATACAGCAAGGGCTGCGAGCGACAATCTTACATCCTGCCAGGTTACGACTTGTGTGTAACAACACTTTGCATTTTTTTGATTCTGCCCGTACGGCAGAATCTTTTTTCACCAAAAACTGCACACCTGAGCAGTTGAGGTGACATACTATTTAGTTTTTTTTTTCCCCTTGGTAAAAATTAGAATAGATCTGTTATTTCTCGTTTTATTCTCTAAGATGGGCCCTTTTCAGCAAATGGGCAACATACGCCTCAGGTGGATTAGTCGTATGTTTTGGGGTTCTCCTTTTCTCTTTTTTTTTTTTTTTTTTTTTTCCCTCACCATCTTCCCTTCTGGAGCATAGATTCCTATTATAATGACTGGGATTAAATTTACCTCATGGAATATAGGAGGGCTAACTTCTCCTATTAAGAGAAAAACGATAATTTCCTATTTGAAGAAAATAGGTACTGCTATTGCTTTTCTACAAGAAACCCACTTAAAGACTCAAGAAATTCTTAAACTAAAATCTTCTTGGGTTAAGGAGGTCTTTTTTTCACCTAGTTCTAGCCGAAAAGGTGGAGTTGCTATTCTTCTGGGTAAAAAACTTAAATATGAGATAATACAAAGTGAATCAGATGAGGAGGGGAGATATATCATACTGAAAATTAAGATTGCTAATGTTTTGTATACTTTATGCAATGTATATGCTCCAAATGTTTTTAGTTTCTCATTTTGGGATACACTTCAGGCCAGGCTCATGACATGTGCAGAGGGTTTTTTAATTTTAGCTGGTGACTTTAATATGGCTCCTCAATACCCAATTGATAGAATGAGGCAGCAGCCATTAGTCAAAAAAACTAAAAGAGATAATCTTGAGGCAAAGTTGTTCTCCAGGATCTTTTCTAATTTGAGAGTTAAGGATATTTGGAGGATATTGAATCCGGATACACGTGATTTTACATGTCTCTCAAAAGCACATAAATCACTGTCACGGATTGATTTATTTTTGGTTGACGAAAGACTTTGTAAACACAAAGTATCAGCTCAAATCTTGCCTATTGTGGTATCTGATCATGCTCCAATCTGCTTTGAGATTTATACGACTGGCCTTTCACATATAAATAATCGGTTTTTCTTTCCTAAATATTTGTCTGCTGATTCTGGATTCAGAGGCTTCCTCGAAACTAAGTTTCAGGACTTTGCCTTGTTCAATGCGGAGGCTAGAGCCCGTCCTTCTTTGTTCTGGGAAACTGCTAAAGCAGTGCTGAGGGGGGAAATTCTGGCATACACCATTAGGCGTACCAAGAAATTCAAAAAACGCGAAAATGAACTTCTTCGCGCAGTTACAAATGCTTATAACTCATATCAATTAGAAAAGACGTCCCAGAAATGGGTTAAATATATTGCTGCATTAGAAGAGAGAGATTCATTCCTACTATATAAATCTACTCAGCAGGAAGTTCGGTTTTCTGCGAAATTCTACAAATATGGGAACAAGACGGGAAAACTTTTGGCTAGAATGTTAAGGCAGGACTTAGGTTCTCAGTTAATAGATTCCCTAGAAAAAGAGGGACAGTTGTTTAGTTCCTCTCAGGATCTTGTTCAAATTTTTTATGATTACTATAAGGGAATATATTCCCCCAGGACTTCTGACTTCACAGAACGTCGGAAATTCTGGGGAGAAATCTCTTTTCCAACATTAACACCTAGTCTAATTAAGGAACTTGAATCTCCCATTACGGAAATAGAAGTTGCAAAGGCAATTAAAAATTTGGCATATAACAAAGCACCCGGCCCGGACGGAATACCTAATGAGTTCTATAAAATGATACCCTCCACTGTAATACCTGATTTAACCTTATTATTCAACTATATATATATAGAGGGAAATGAACCCTCATCTAATTTTACAGCTTCATACACGTCTTTAATTTTAAAAAAGGGTAAAGATGCAAGAATGGTTGAGTCATATAGACCCATAGCTTTGATGAACACCGATTATAAATTGTTGACTACGATTCTCGCCCAGAGACTCCAGTCCCTTCTTCCCTTGATTATTAGCCCAGATCAGGCTGGCTTTATGAAGAATAGGAACTCTGCGGCTAAAATAAGGGAACTCCTGCTTACCTTGGATTACTTTTCGAATGGTACGGATGCTGATCATTCAGAGGAGGGAGGTATTCCAGACTTGGCAATTTTGGCTATCGACGCCGAAAAGGCCTTTGACTCAGTTTACCATGATCATCTTCTATTTTCATTAGAACAATTTGGGCTAAAAGGTAAATTTGCTAAGTTTATTGAAAAACTTTATCGTACAGCCTCCACAAGAACGATAGTAAATGGCCAGTTATCCCCAGAAATAATTCTGCATAGGGGGACTAGGCAAGGGTGTCCCCTTTCCCCGCTTCTTTTTAATATTGCCATAGAACCTTTTGCTATAATGATAAGACAAAGATTGGAGGGGATTGGGGTGGCTGGGCGGGAGTTGAAAATAGCATTATATGCTGATGATATTCTCATTTATCTTTCTAATTTACGTAGAAATTTACCTATTCTCTTATCAACTATACAACAGTTTGGTTCCTTTTCAGGATATAAGGTAACTATAAAGAAATCTGAACTTCTCTGGATAAGGCACACAGACTGCTCTCCTATAAATGTACCCTTCTCTATAGTGAATGACTCATTTAGATATTTAGGTATAAATGTCTCAAGTAATCCTGATTCCTGGTATTCTCTGAACATTCTTCCTGTGTTGAATAAGGTTAAATCAGTTTTTAAGAACTGGCAGACTTTACCCTTGTCCTTGTCTGGACGAATAGCAGCTTATAAGATGATCTTATTACCAAAAATTCTATATGTCCTTCAAAATATTCCTTTGATTTTGAGAAAGAACGATTTAAGTTTATTCAACTCACAACTCCGGTTTTTCCTGTGGCAAGGTAGGAAATCCAGAATATCACTTGCAAAACTCTCCCTTCCAATAGGATCCGGAGGCCTGGCTTTACCTGATTTACGAGTATATAATTATGTATTCTTGGTCCGTATTCTAGCAGATTGGCTTTTTGCTCATAATTATGTTACAAATAATGACTTAGAGACCAGTATTTTGTACCCTTTTTCACCTATTGCGTTGATTCATCTCGACACTACTCATATCCCACCCCAAGTTAAACGCTATAGATCTATTTATAATATAATTTTAGCTTGGAGAAAGATATGTACTTTGCTAGGAATAGAACATCGGGTGTCGAGTTTCCTAGGTTTTTTGGGGAACCCACAATTTCAGTTAGGAACACCATCCTCAATCTTTTTAGAGTGGAAGACCCAAGGGCTTGTGAATGTTCTTCAGATACTTGATATAAAAAAAAGATGTGTGAAATCATTTGATGCGATTAGGGTGGAATTCAATATCTCTCAGAAAAACTTTTTTGCCTATCTTCAGGCTAGACACTATGCTATGAAGTTAGTGAATGAGTATGGCTGGAATTGGTCACTGGGGCGCATAGAAAACTGGTTCATTCTGGCAAAAAATAGACTCATGTCAATTTCTCCATGCTATCTGATTATTGTCTCCGACAAGGGCACAATCAATTTTGATAAAATTGCTATTAATTGGGCCACATTGATATCTCAGGAAGTAGAATCTAAAATACCTTCTCTCTCAATTCGAAAGGTTACTCAAACAACCCTTTCTGCCACATGGAGAGAATCTCATTTGAAGTTGTTACACATGACATATTTTACACCAGAAAAAGGAACGAAATGCGGCAGCACGAACTTTATTACATGTCCCAAATGCTCGTTTCCCTCCGCAAACCTCCTGCACATGTTATGGACCTGCCCTAAAATTAAAAACGTATGGTCCAAAGTCCAATTTTGGCTTTGCAAGATACTAAAGCTCTCATCATTAAATTTGATAGGCAGACACATAATTTTTCTCTTTCCTGACCCAGAAGATAGACAACTCAATGTGAAGTTTATTAATATAACTATATTGGCTGTTAGATATCTTATCTTTAAAAAATGGAAAACGCTTACGGTCCCTAGTATATCAGAAATTAAAAACTGTTTAAAAAAACAATGCATTCTTGAACAATATAATATTAGTGCTGATAATGATGTCCATGTTGTTAAATTCTTTCTCAAATGGTCAGCATTTATAAAAGTTTTTTCTCCCACGGAAATTGAATATTTGATACATCCCTTACGTAATTCTGAACTAGTTCTGCTGGGGAGATGGTGAAGGGGTGTTTCCTTTTCCTTTTTTTTTTTTTTTTTTTTTTGTGTGCTTATTTTGTTTATTTTGTTGTTTTGGGGTATTGTGCTGTTTTTCTATGTAAAAATAAAAACCCAACAAGGTATAGAGTATCACGTAGCATAATATTATTATCTGGGTTATTCTTTTTCTTTGTATAAGACACATCCAAAGAGTTGATGGGTACCTATAACATAGTATTGAATGTGGAATAATTTATATACTATATGTACACTTGTTATACCCAAGCTATGGTTTGGAAAAAGTTTTACTTTAGTTCTTATTTAATGGCTATGTTTCTTTTACTACTATTTGATTGTTATGGGTCCTTGTTGGATATAAATAAATATTTGAAAAAAAAAAAAAAATTGCATGCTCTTTCTAAATCATGAAATAAAAAATTTGGGTTTCATGTCCCTTTAAGGACCAGGGCTATATTTTCCTCTTACTCATTTACTGTACCCACACATATTATATACCATTTTTCTCACCACTAAATGGACTTTCTAAAGATACCATTATTTTCATCATATCTTATAATTTATTATAAATTTTTTAATAAAATATGAGGAAAAAATGAAAAAAACTCACTTTTTCTTACTTTGACCCCCAAAATCTGTAACTCACCTACAACCACCAAAAAACACCCATGCTAAATAGTTTCTAAATTTTGTCCTGAGTTCTTTGCTTTTTTTGCAAGTTATAGGGAAATAAATACAAGTAGCACTTTGCTATTTCCAAACCACTTTTTTTTTTTTAAATTAACGCTAGTTACATTGGGACACTGATATCTGTCAGGAATACCTGAATATCCCTTCACATGTAGCGTTGCTTTTTGGTAATTAGAAGGCTGCTAAATGCCACTGCGCACCACATGTGTTTTATGCCCAGCAGTGAAGGGGTTAATTAGGGAGCATGTAGGGAGCTTTTAGAGTTAATTTTAGCTTAAGTGTAGTGTAGTAGACAACAAACAGCTTATGCAATTATGGCACAAATGGTTGTAAATGCTTCTCTGGGATCCCCTTTGTTCAGAAATAGCAGACATTTATGGCTTTGGGATTGCTTTTTGGTAATTAGAAGGCCGCTAAATGCTGCTGCGCACCACACTTGTATATGCCCAGCAGTTAAGGTGTTAATTCATTAGCTTGTAGGGAGCTTGTACGTTTAATTTTCACTTTAGTGTAGTAGACAACCCAAAGTATTGATCTAGGCCCATTTTGCTATATTTCATGCTACCATTTCACCGCCAAATGCGATCAAATAAAAAAAATGTTTTACCTTTTTCACAAACTTTGGGTTTATCACTGAACAAACAGCTTGTGCAATTATAGCACAAATGGTTGTAAATGGTTCTCTGGGATCTCCTTTGTTCAGACCCCCCCCCCTTCTACCTTTTAGCGTACATGTTATGTACTTTCAGCTGTGTGCCAGTAGCTAATATTTATTTGCTTTTATTTTTTATATACAGTAGATATATAAAATAAATTCTGTAGTGTATTTGCCCACCCTCATTCCCCTACCACTCTACCCTCTCCCAGTTTATTTTACTAATCTATTATCCCCCTCTCCCTCCTTCCAGCTTCCAACTTTTTCCGTAGTATAAGCGTTCCCACCTGCTCCTGCCCCTCTCACACACCCTACTGCCTTCTTCCTCCTACCGCCAGTGATGGGCCACCCACCTGCCTCCCTCATATCCTTCGCATGCCACCAACGATCGGCACCATCACTGGCCCTCTCTGCAACGGTTGCTTAGAAAATGGTAATGCACTATGCCTCAATATTGAGGCATTTCTGCAATCTGTGTCCCTTTCTGTATTGTGCAGCGGTGGTGCCAAACGGTGGCGTGGGAGGGTAAGGAGGGAGGCAGGTGGGAGCCCCATTGCTGGAGGGACTGGAGAGGCTGGGACCACTGTACTGCATAAAAAAAATATGTTAAGATAGGGATAGAAGGATAGTGATAGATGGATAGAGATAAATGGATATAGGTATAGGGAGATAGGGATAGAGATAGAGGAATAGAGATAGAGGGATAGATGGATAGGGATAGATGGACACAGCAATAGAGGGATATATGGATAGTGATAGAGATAGAGGGATTGGTGATAGATATAGACGGGAGCGGGTGGTACCTCTGCACTGCAGAAAATTAGATGTTGAAAGTGGCAGGGAGGGTGAAGGAGGGAGGGGGGATAAGAGAGAGGAGATCTGAGTGGATGGGGGGTTCAGATGGTAGGCAAAGGTTCTTGGAGGGAGAGGTGGGTAAATAAGGGAGTGGTTAGTAAGTTGGACACATTTTTGACCGTCTACACAGACTTTAACACTAGTATTGCAATAAACAGATAGCAAATGTGGAACAAATTTGGTTATGTTTTCAAAAAGTAACTGTTATTTTAAAAAGAGTTAAAATCCTTTGAGCCATTTATTTATTTGTGGATATATAGACGGCATGAACCCCATCATAGGACAGACATGTTATCAGACTTGCCCAACGCTCTTTATGGAAAACATTGGTGACAACCTTGCTACTTCATATATTTCACCTTTTATGAATAATAAACAGTTATTTTAAAAGGGTTAAAATCCTTTTGGGTCACTCATTTCTGTGATGATAAATACTCGGCATGAACTTCATCATAGAATAGACAAATATTTTCAGCATGGTCCAATGCAAACAATCTGGTGCCAACTTTGCAACTTCATATATTTTATCTTATCAAGTAAAGGTATTTAAAAAGGGTTAAAATCATTTGGCCCACTAATTTATGTGTGGATATATACAGGGCATGAACCCCATTATAGAATAGACATGTTATCAAACTGGCCCAACGCTTTTTAGAGCAAAAAAATTGCAGGCAACCTTGCCATTTCATATATTTTACCTTTTCTAAATAAGTAATTGGTATTTAATAACTTTTAAAATCCTTTGGAACGCTCATTAATGTGTGCTTATATACATGGCATAAGCCTCTCTATAGGACATACATGTTTTCAGCCTGTCACAATGCTTTTTATATCAAACAATCTGGTGCCAACCTTGCCACTTCATATATTTTACCTTTTCTGAATAAGTAACTGGTATTTTAAGTGTTAAAATCCTTTTGGTCACTTATTTCTGTGATGATATATACTCGGCCTGAACATCTTCATAGAATATACATATTTTCAGCCGTGCCCAATGCTTTTTATAGCAATTTTTTTGTGCCAACCTGGCCACTTCATATATTTTACCTTTTCTGAATAAGTAACTGGTATTTAAACTGGTATTTAAAAAGGGTTGAAATCCGATGAGTCACTCATTTCTGTGTGCATATATACAGGGCATGAACCACTTCATATTTTTAAGTTCTAAGCCTGATCCAATGCTTTATATAGCAAACAAACTTGTGCCAACCTTGCCACTGAATATATTTTACCTTTTTTAAAAGTAACTTGTATTTAAAAAGGATTAGAATTATTTGCCACACTCATTTCTGTGTGGATATATGTTCTAAGCCTGAACCAACGCTTTATATGGCAAACAAACTTGTGCCAAACTGGAGCTCCACTCAAGATAGGAAACATTTGACCTCCACTCAATATTTTTTTATTTTTTTTTTAAATGGACTTTAACGTAACAATCAATAGACACAATAATTCAGAAAACTAAATATTTTGCTTTCCTGTTCTTAATGTTCATTGACAGTGGTTTATGCTGATTGTTATTAATAAGGTTAAATAAGCACATTCTTTACATTAAATTACGTTCTGTTAGGGCAAAAGTATAAGCAAAAGTAATGATAATTGTAAGTTATAAATACATGATCTCCGTAAATCACACCTGGGTGCCATCAGGGGGTTACAGGGGTGACTCCTGTCAGGGGCCAAATGGGCCAGGGTTCCCCATGAGGCAAGAACAACCATTATTTTTTTTAAACACTTTTGGCAGCCACCAGAGGGTACTACAGCAGAGTGCTACTGAGTGTGGTCAATTTTATTAAAATGAGTAAAGCATTAGCATTTGAGAGGATTTTTGAGTGTGCACTAAACCACTATGCGTAGTGAGACAGACTTGGCACTTAAAAGGATATTAAACACAATTTTTTTTCATTCTAGATTCAGATAGAGCATGCAATTTTAAGCAGCTTTTTAATTTACTTCTATTATCAAATTTCCTTCGTTCTCTTCCTATATTTATCTGAAAAAGAAGAAATAAAAGCGTTTGAGCCGGCCCATGTTAAATGAGAACCTGGGTTACGCTTGCTTATTGGATGGCTAAATGCAGGCACCTATTAGCAAGCTCTATCCAGGGTACTGAACAAAAAATAGTCATGCTCCAAAGCTTCCATTCCTAACTTTTCAAATAAAGATAGCAAGAGAACGAATAAAAAATTATAATAGGAATAAATGATAAAGCTGCTTAAAATTGCATGCTCTATCTGAATCATGAAAGAAAAAATGTGGGTCCAGTAGCCCTTTAAGTTTGTACAGTGTGTGTCTGAGTCAGATGGCAGAGCACTTTCATTTGCAGAGGAGGTAGGACTTACATAGTAATTTTTTTTATTTCTTTGTGCAATTTTGGATTGTAACTTCAGTGTGGTAGTAGTATGGTGGGGCCAGGGGTCCATAAAAAACATTTTTTTTAGCAATCTGCAGCAGTGTATTTATGATTATTTGACAATGCTGTAGAAATTCTATATTTAAAGCCATGCATAAAGGTTTCCTCCTTAATACACAAATGGCAGTTGCCCTTTTGAAAGATATTTTTTTTGTAATATATACATTTTAACTACATTTCAGTTTACTGCCCCTTTATGCAAGGACTTTACAGATGCAAGGAGGCATTTTATCTATGATTTTTACATATGCATAAAAAGTTATACTTTCAAACTAAGATTTCTCAGTGTTTCAAATGATACAGGTTAACTTAACACTGTTCAGTTTACAATACAGCTGACTTAATTTTGAAATACATACAAACGAGCCTAAATCATGCATTTAACCATATCTAATGGTATGAGACCTAGTGCCACGGCTTATGGTTCCACCAAGACCATATAGAGTACAGCATTTTCAAAAACCATAAGTACAGCTGACAGATGGGAACATGTTTACACCATAATTGAAGTGTTGATCTTGTTTGGGGGAAAAAAACACAAACATATGTCAACCTTTTAAAAGTACTTTTCTTCATCTAACCATCTACTGATAACATTAATCTACAATTTTGAATTCATAGAGTTTAATTTTTGTTTGCACATTTGCAAATCTGATTGTTTAAAAAGTGATCTCTTAATTTCTGCAATTTTTTTTATCATGCATGTCACACACTGTTTTGTTGTTGTTGTTGGTCTCTCTGTGAGAGTGGGTGTATATGTCTTTGTGCATTATCGGTGTATGTCTGTGAGGGTGTGTGAGTATGTCTTTGTGCTTTTTCTATTTGTGTCCCTGTGAGGGTGTGTGTATGTATGTCTTTGTGTATTTCCTCTTGATGCCTCTGTGAGGGTGGATGCGTATGACTTTTTTTTAAAATGTGGATGTCTCTTTGAGGGTGGGTGAGTATGTCTGTGTGTTTTCTTTGGTTGTCTCTGTGAGGGTGTGTGTATGTATATGCAGTTTCTGTGGGTGTCTCTCTGAGAGTGTATGTCTCTCTGTTTTCTCTGGATGTGTCAGTGAGGGTGTGTGTGTGTCTCTATGTCTTTGTGTGTTTTATGTGTCTGTGTGTTGATGGGTATATTATGTTAGTGGGTGACTTGTAACCGACACATGAGGGCATTTTGAAACTCATATGATTGTCTGTAATACAGCAAACAACACCCACAACTTCCTTTAACATGTTTCTTAGATAGACATATATGGACATTTTATTTTACTCCTCTAACTGCATTTCCTGTAGCTTCATGATGCGAGACTGCTATATAACTGCTGTGTATACTTACAGTAAACGGAACTAGTGAGAAACACTCTCTGTGCTTGTGTGCTTTCTTGCTGTTCCCCGGAGCTCTGGAGAATCGTGTTCAATCAAGGTCAGAAACCATTTGAACTTATAACCCTAACCTTATACTATGAAAGCAGAAGCAACAATAGGCTACTGCTATATATATATATATATATATATATATATATATATATTGTTACCTATAATTATCTTGTACCTTCATACTTGTGGTAGTGTGTTATTAAAGCACTGACTCAGAAATGGTGTTAATTATCTTATTTTTTTATTATTATCAATAATTTAAACAGAAACACACCACCCCCCCCTTGTCCATCAGTCATTTGTTGAAAATGGCATTAACTTGGAGGCCCTGTTGGTCAAGACATGCCTGCAAAAACAACTCCATATCTTCTCTGTGCTGAAATACAAAGAGGAATGGCTCCCTTGCTTCTGGTTCTTCTCTTTGCATCATGTTATCTATGGGCTTCTGGCGGTCATCTTCATTCATTGACACATAACTTGGCATGGTTATGCACCCACAGAACAGTGCCTCATTCTTGACAACCCATTGTATAGCAATGTGTAGATCTTTAATGATTGCTGGCTCCTGTGTCAAGCACATGGGAGGAAACTTAGTCATAGTCAGAATCAAAATTGTTATTTTCATAATAAAAAAAAAATCATTTAAGGGACACTCAAGTCAAAAACAGACTTTTATAAATCAGAAAGAACATGCAGTTTCCAATTTACTTCCATTATAAAATCTGCTTCGTTCTCTTGTTATCCTTTGCTGAAGGAACAACATTGCACTACTGGCAGCAAGATGAACACATATAGGTCGCGTTCGGGCAGCGCTCAGGAGCTAGTGGAGGCGCTTCACTTCCAACGATGACGTGGCGCTAGGTGACGTCACAAGCAAGGGAGCTTAGAGAAAACGATTGCATGCGCAAAGGGATCTGCTGCACAATAATGAACGTTTTTAAATAAGCTCCCTTGTAGCTGACTGTAAAAATGTTTAAATTGTGTCTCTCTTTATTAGTGGAGGATTATTTTTATTTAAGCTGTTTACACAACACCGTTGTTCGAGAATGGTTTCCCCTGCCTCTCGGCAAACATTGGAACTCTGACCCACCTTCATTCAGCTGTTCTCAGCTCAGCCCCTGTAGCTTATCCTGCCCCATTCAGCTAATAATACTACAGGTGCTGAGCTGAGAGCAGCTGAATGGAGGTGGGTCAGAGTTCCGATGTTTGCCGAGAGGCAGGGGAAACCAGAGACACTGGGGAAACAATTCTCAGCATAACACCGGATAAGCATGACAGCAGCATTTAGTACAGGGCAAATTGGAGATAGGTTACTTAGCCTATCTCCAATTTGCCCTGTACTAAATGCTGCTGTCAGACTTATCCGCCTCACCTGTCCCTCCTCTGCTGCTTATAAAAACATGGCAGCCTCCACAGCAAAACGTGTGTGGAGGCTGCCATGTTGCCAAGCGTCTGAGCTTGCTCTCAAAAGTGACAGCTTTTCCAGTACGATGGAAGCGCTGGGACTTATATCATCAGAGCACTCAAAAACGCCAGGCATCTCACTTGCAAATGTGAGGAAAACGCTACAAGCGAGTCCCAGTTTGCTTGGAGCGCTGCCCGAACGGAGCCATAGTCATCCAATCGCAAAAGACAAATGAGTGCAGGCAAAAATCAGCAGCTAGCTCCCACTAGTGTTGAATATGTGTGTATTCTCTTTCAGCAAGGGATAACAAGAGAACAAAGCACATTTAAAAATAGATGTGAATTTATAAGTGTCTTAAAATGACATGTTCTATCTGAATCATGCAAGTTAAATTTTGAATTTACTATCCCTTTATCTCCTTAAGGACCGCAGTTGTAACAGATGAAAAAAAATTAAATAGTAAAAATAATAAAAATAAATAGTTATGTAGGGTTAGGCTTAGATCTAGGCTTAGTGGTAGATCTAGGGGAAGGGTTAGATCTAGGGGGAGGGTTAGATCTAGGGGAAGGGTTAGATCTAGGCTTAGTGGTAGATCTAGGGGAAGGGTTAGATCTAGAGGTAGGGTTAGATCTAGGCTTAGTGGTAGATCTAGGGTGAGGGTTTGATCTAGGGTGAGGGTTAGATCTAGGGTGAGGTTTAGATCTAGGGGGAGGGTTGGGGTTAAAAGGTCACTGAAGGAGAAAAAGGTTAATCGTAAAAATTGAAAATTGGGTATTTCAAAACTCAGGACAAAATGAAGAAACTGTTTAGCCATCTTGTTTTCTTGCGGGTTGTAGATGCGTAACAGATTTTGGGGGAAAAAGTAAAAAAAAAGTGTGGTTTTTAATATTTTTTAATCATAATTTATAAAAATATTTATTAAAAATTATAAGATATGATGAAAATAATGGTATCTGTAGAAAGTCAATCTTATGGCGAGAAAAACGGTATATAATATGTGTGGGTACAGTAATGAGTATATAATATGTGTGAGTACAGTAATGAGTATATAATATGTGTGGGTACAGTAATGAGTATATAATATGTATGGGTACAGTAATGAGTATATAATATGTGTGGGTACAGTAATGAGTATATAATATGTATGGGTACAGTAATGAGTATATAATATGTGTGAGTACAGTAATGAGTATATAATATGTATGGGTACAGTAATGAGTATATAATATGTGTGAGTACAGTAATGAGTATATAATATGTGTGGGTACAGTAATGAGTATATATGTGTGAGTACAGTAATGAGTATATAATATGTGTGGGTACAGTAATGAGTATATAATATGTGTGAGTACAGTAAAGGAGTAAGAGGAAAATTACAGCTAAACGCAAACACCGCAGCAATGTAAAAACAGCCTTGGTCGCTAACGCTAAAAAATTGGTACAACAGTCAGGTCACTAAGGGGTTAAACATGGTAAAAAAAAAAATAAGTAAGAGGGAAATTACAGCTAAACACAAACACCGCAGCAATGTAAAAAGAGCCCTGGTCGCTAACGCTAAAAAATTGGTACAACAGTCAGGTCACTAAGGGGTTAAATATGGTAAAAAAAAAAAAGAAAGCAGCAAACCTTCTTCTTGTTTAAAGAGAACTGGAGGTTGTGGATGTCACATTTTTGTTGTGTAGAGTGGAGCTTTAAATAGTTCAGTATTGTTCATATAAATATAATAAAACAGTAGATAATACATAAAAAAACTAAAGAATTACTCCTGTGATTTCCTGAGATGATCTATTTATAACTTAGAATAATCATTACATTTGCTTATACTTTGCCTTAAAGGGACAGTATACTCCGAATTTCCACAGTCAAAATTACATGTGCAACATGTATTTAACCAATGTTTAATTCATCAAATGTTTAAATAACAGTTTTTATCTTATCTATTTTCAACTTAAACTTGTACCACTTGTGTATTCACTGTCCGCCTCCATGACCGCCGCTTTTTTTCAATATATTGGAAGAATCCCAATTCATCCAATAATGTTGATATCGGTCGCGCTATGTACCTGCTATGCGAACGCGCGCACGATGACATCATCTGCTTCTGGGTTCCGCTATTCCTAGTTCTGCGCATGCCCAAAATCATAAGTTCACGTCAAGCGCTCGATGCTTCCAAGATTGCATATATATACTAGATTGAGGAGCGTGAGTGAGCAATAGTGGGAGGTTAAATGTGAGTCACATCATTTGCATGTGGGAAGTACAGAGTTGGTCTATACCTCCCACATTGGAGATGCCGTGGAGGGGTTGGAGAATGGACATAGAGTAACGGTTAGGCTGCAAAACTTATGATTTAATAAAACATGTCAATTTTATTTTTTGTCAAAATTAACAATGCGGTTAGATTATAAGGATATAGAAGACGTTAGCGTTAGCTTTTACATCCTCTGAGTTTACTGACCCTTTAACCTTATAAATGTCACTCGCCATAAACCAAAATAATGCAATTTTGTTTTCAGAATTGTGCCTATTGGTTGTTTGATACATTAAAGTTTATTTAAAAAAAAAAAAACGTTTTCTGAATGATTGTGCATATTGGTTGTTTGATACATTAAAGTTTTATTGAAATAGAAAAAAAAAATTGCAGTGGAGGTCACATGTTTCCTGTCTAGAGTGGAGCTCCACTCTGCAGATAGACTACTTTGTTTTTTTTTGTTTCCTTATTTTTTTTTAATCAACTTTAATGTAACAACCAATAGACACAATTCTAAAAACTAAAGATTTTGCAGCTTTCTTGTTCTTAATGTGCACTCACAGTGGTTTATGCTGATTGTCATAAGGTAACCACTGTGAGCATTAAGAACAAGAAAGCTGCAAAATGTACAAGGCTGAAGTTGTCTTCTTTTTCAGTCTGCAGCTAGACTCCTTTGTCTTATTCTGCAACTGATTGCAATTTGCAAAATAAAGCTTTATAAACAACATATATACAGTTATTTTTATTTTAAATAAAATAATACACTTTCCAAAAACCTAAACAAACTTACATTTTATATTAAAAAATAATCTTATATTGCAATAAACAGATGGCAAACATGGCACAATTTTTATTATGTTTTGAATAAGTAACTGGTATATTAAAAGGGTTAAAATCATTTGGGCCACTGATTTCTGAGTGGTTATATACAGGGACTGAGCCCCTTTTTTTTTTACAGGAATGTAAGCTTAGGAAAATTTTCATTTTTAGTTCAGAATCAGATTAGTGCCAGGTAATTGTTTGCTAAACGTATCCATCAATCTGCAGGCTCTACTCAGCTGCTGAACCAAAAATCTTGCTTATGACACCTTTATTAGAAAAAGCAGTACTGTAAGCTTTGGTAGTGCCTGATAATTGTTTATTAGATTATCTTGTTTTATAATAATATATTAATTGTATGTTTATGTATACAATTAGATTTGTTTTGTTTTTTTAAATATATGATATTACCTAATGTTAAATAATAAGCTGAAGATGAAGAATACAAAAATGAAAATACTAAGTTAATTTTAAAACAATTATTTACTGTTAATATACTAAAAATAATAGAGCCAGGATGATACAATATTATTTATTTGAATATAATTTATGTTAATAATAATTTAAGAATATCTTATTGCCATACAATTAAAATTGCTTGTTAAAGGGACATGAAACCCCAAAATTGTTCTTTCATGATTCAGATAGAGAATACAATTTTAAACAACTTTCTAATTTACTTCTATTATTTAATTTGCTTTCTTCTCTTGTTATACTTTGCTGAAAGGTTTATCTAGGCAAGCTCAGGAGCAGCAAAGAACCTAGGCTCTAGCTGCTGATTGGTGGCTGGATATATTTACCGATTGACATTGGCTCACTCATGTGTTCAACTAGAAACCAGTAGTGCACTGCTGCTCCTTCAACAAATTATACCAAGAGAATGAAACAAATTAGATAATAGAAGTAAATTAAAAAGTTGTTTAAAATTGTATCCTCTATCTGAATCATGAAATAAATGTTTTGGGTTTCATGTCCCTTTAATACTAGGGAGATTCTCTGAGTGGACACAACTTTCCTTGTCAGCGCAGCTCACTCTTCTGATCTGCGATCGATCGAGCGGGTCCAGATACATCCAGCGAGTCACTTCTTCAATGACGTTGATAAAGCTTGCACATGTGCATTGCAGTAAAGTGCCGCCATATTACAACCTGGGTTGTCAGCCCGGATTAGATTACCAGCAACAGTACCCACGGAGTGGGTTTGGAAACCAATAAAAATTAAAATTTACATTGCGGCGAAATGGTACATATTTTAAAACTAGAAGTAAACTTAAAAGTTTTTTGTTTCAACACGTTGAAACGATTTTAAATACGTTTTCTTTATTACAATGTCCCTTTAAAATCTTTTGGGCAACTCTGTGTGGCTATATACAGGGCATGAATCCATTCATAAGATAGATGCTCTCAGCCTGGCCCAACACTTTTTATGGCAAACAAACTGGTGCCAACCTTGTCACGTCATATATTTTTTAACTTTTCTGAATAAGTAACTGGTATTTTGAAAGGGTAAAAATACTTTGGGCCATTCATTTCTGTGTGGATATATACAGGGCATGAATCCCTTCATAGGATAGACATGTTCTCAGCCTAGTTCAACGCTATTTATGGCAAACTGGTGCCAACCTTGCCACTTTATATATTTTACCTTTTCTAAGTACGTAAATAGTATTTTAAAACAGTTACAATCCTTTGGGCCACTAATTTCTGGGTGGTTACTAACATCCAATGAGCCCTTGCAAAGCAGGCTGGCAACCCCATTCAGCACGTCACAATCTATAAAGAGAGGGGTCCAAAGCTTTTAGCTTCAATTGAGTTGTGAGCGGCAGCGGTGAAGTATCCAGGGGAAGCGGAACCGCTGCTGTAGCTCTACGCAACTAATCAGTGTCTAAAACAGATTAATCTATGAACTTCCCATGAACACCTCTAACATGCACGGGGCTCCAACCGTCTTCCCGGGGACTTTTCCGGGGACATAATTTGTCTGGGGACAGTCTCCTCAATCCGGGGACTGTCCCCTAAAATCGGGGACATCTGGTCACCCTAGCCTAGCGTCATAGGGACGCCCCCTGACCCGATCCCATAACTGAAATCTCACGATCTCATGCACGATCGCAGGATTTCAATTTGTCTACATTAAAACGTTGTTTCGATGTAGACAAATTAACCCTGTCATGAAAAGGTTAAAGTGAATGTCAATTTTGATTAATCATATTAAAAACAAGGGCACTTTAATTCATCAAAATTTACATTTCACTTGTTTTCTTCAAATACTTACCTTTTTATCTTTAAAGCCGCTCCAGCAATTCCCCCAGCCGGCGGAAGCCTTTTCATATGTCAGAAATTACGAATCCAGCTTCCTCCAATCACGGCTTCCCCCCGGGGGAATCATGGCCTGAGGCAACGCCATGATTGGAGGAAGTCGGATTTGTAATTTTGGACCCGTGAAGAGGGCTTGCCACAGGCGGAGGAAGCACTGCAGCAGCTGTCAGGATTAAAAGGTAAGTATTTGAAGAAAACGAGTGAAATGTAAATTTTGATGAATTAAAGTGTCCTTGTTTTTAATAGGATTATTAAAAACCGGGCACTGATTATCTAAATTGACATTCACTTTAAACTAAAAATAACTGTAGATATTTTGTTTATAAAGCTTTATTTGGCAAATTGAAATCATTTGCTGAATAATAAGCTGACTAAATAAGAAGACAACTTCAGCCTTGTACATTTTGCAACTTTCTTGTTCTTAAAGGGACACTAAACACATGCTTAAAATCCTTAAATCTTGCTCCTTCTAATCAATCAAAATGAAGTTAGCATGAATGTCTATGCCCACTTGTCATCTTACCCCAAATTGTTAAAAAAAAGTGTTTTCAATAACAATGGTATACCTGTGCTCTATGGGTGTATGCATACCGCCATATTGTGACGTGCGTTACACACAGGTACACCAGTCACATGACACACACGCATATTGTTCTATTATGTATTTGCTGCTTAGAAGGAATCACATCTGCAGCACACGCTCACTGTGATGCATACAACAGCAGCACATGTGATTCTTGCAGAGCGTGTGCTGCAGTGTTTGTGGAGATAATCTAATAGTAATAAGAATTATTAACACAGCAATACATAAGTTAGTAAATGCGGCGTCATGAACAAGAATTGAAAGTAACAAGCTCTGGGAAGGAAGGGGAAGATCAGTCAGGAAATAAAGTATACGTCTTGCATAGGAAAATACAAGCTCCGGTTATATACAATGGTTGCTAAGCACTCCTGACCCTGCAGTGCATAATACTGCACTGGGAGATCCTTACCCTAGCTAGGGAGCCGGCTAAGTGATTGACATTAGTTTGAACATGCTCCCCAGCATGTAGAGTTTCCAGACGCTGGTAACAGGCTGCAGTTGTGGAGTTTGCAAACGCTTCCTGGCAGTGACAGACTAGGCTGCCTTTTGTTAGCGGGGGGCGTGTGGAGTCATGCTTTGAGCCCAAGGTGTAATCTAACTTTCGGGCTGGAAGGGTAAGGATCTCCCAGTGCAGTATTATGCACTGCAGGGTCAGGAGTGCTTAGCAACCATTGTATATAACCGGAGCTTGTATTTTCCTATGCAAGACGTATCCTTTATTTCCTGACTGATCTCCCCCTTCCTTCCCAGAGCTTGTTACTTTCAATTCTTATTCATGACGCCGCATTTACTAACTTATGTATTGCTGTGTTAATAATTCTTATTACTATTAGATTATCTCCACAAACACTGCAGCACACGCTCTGCAAGAATCACATGTGCTGCTGTTGTATGCATCACAGTGAGCGTGTGCTGCAGATGTGATTCCTTCTAAGCAGCAAATACATAATAGAACAATATGCGTGCGTGTCATGTGACTGGTGTACCTGTGTGTAACGCACGTCACAATATGGCGGTATGCATACACCTATGGTATGCATACACCTATAGAGCACAGGTATACCATTGTTATTGAAAACACTTTTTTTTAACAATTTGGGGTAAGATGACAAGTGGGCATAGACATTCATGCGAACTTCATTTTTATTGATTAGAAGGAGCAAGATTTAAGGATTTTAGCAGGCAGGTGTTAAGTGTCCCTTTAATGTTCATTTACAGTGGTTACCTTATAAAGGACAATCAGCATAAACCACTGTGAGTGAACATTAAGAACAAGAAAGCTGCAAAATCTTTAGTTTTCAGAATAATTGTGTCTATTGATTGTTATATTAAAGTCGATTTAAAAAAAATAAAAAATAGACTCCTTTGTGAGTGAACATTAAATGGACACTGAACCCAATTTTTGTATTTCGTGATTCAGATAGAGCATGCAATTTTAAGCAACTTTCTAATTTACTCCTATTATCAATTTTTCTTTGTTCTTTTGCTATCTTTATTTGAAAAAGAAGGCATCTAAACTATTTTTTGGTTCAGATCTATGGACAGCACTTGTTTATTGGTCGGTTTAATTAACCCACCAATCAGCAAGAACAACCCAGGTTGTTCACCAAAAATGGTCCGGCATCTAAACTTACATTCTTGCTTTTCAAATAAAGACACCAAGAGAATGAAGAAAATTTGATAGTAGAAGTAAATTAGAAATTTGCTTAAAATTGCATGCTCTTTCTGAATTGCAAAAGAAAAAAATTGGGTTCAGTGTCCCTTTAAGAACAAGAAAGCTGCAAATGTTTAGTTTTCAGAATGATTGTCTATAGCAGTGATTTGCAACCTTTTTTTTGCCGTGGCACACTTTTTTACAATAAAAAATCCTGCGGCACACCACCATCCCAAATTTTTACAAAATGACACATTGTAGCCTAATACAGGATATATATGGATATATATATATATATATATATATATATATATATAGATATATATATATAACATCAAAGAAATGATAAAAATTTGAAGGATCTATTGATGCTCACGGATCCCACCCATTGCTACAACCCGGAGACATGGTTGACACAGAGAAAAAAACCAGGATGCTATAGATGCGTGGGATGTACCACTTGTAACGCCATGATCCCAGGATCAACGTTTGGACATCCCCACCGCAACCAGAGGTTTAAGATTAGGCACGTGCTGACGTGCACCACCTCTCATGTGGTATACCTACTAAATTGCAGCTGTGGGCGATTCTATGTGGGAAAAACAACTGACGATGCCCGGACCAGGTTCGCTAACCACAGGTCATCCATCAGAACGGCCCTTAAGAAGGGCTCTAGTGACCAACCGGTGGCCCGGCATTTCGTGGAGAAAGGCCATGGACTCCATGATCTGAGATTCACCCTAATTGACCATGTCCCCCCATTAAGGCGGGGGGGCGATAGGGATACACTTCTCCTACAAGTTGAGGCCAAATGGATCTTTCGCTTAAACACTCTGCAACCACATGGACTCAATACTATGTTTGATTGGCATTGTTTCTTGTAAATTGGATCCAGCCCTCATGGAGATCTGCCTTACTGAACATGAGAGTCCATGTTATCCTGATCCACCTGAGAGCCCACACTCCATTCGTTGGTTACTAGCTTACATTTTTTTCTTGTTGTTCACTTTCTACTCTGAATCACTTGTGCTTTGGTGATACCTTGTCTTTTTACTGTTTTTTTCTCTGTTTTTCTTTCTTTCTTTTTCCTTCTCTTTTTTTCTACTCTGTTTTTTCTCTCCCCCTTTTCTCTTTTTCTTCTTCTTTTTGTTTTTTAGTTTTTCCCCCCCTTTTTCTTCCTTCTTTCTCTCTCTTTTTCTTCCCTTCTCGTTCCTTCTATTTTTTGTCCTATTGCCTTTTTTGTTCGCAGTGTTTATTCTTTTTATCATCTCTTAGTTTATTTTCTATCTTGTATTTTTCTTCTTTCTTATTTCGTTTTATTTCATTGTTTTTGTTTTATTTATCCCTCATCTTATTTACAGTGTGCATTCACTATCCGGGTTATTTTTATTCGCTGGGGTGTTTGGGTCCTTTCTCTTGGGACGGTTCATGGGGTCTCCCATCTAGATCTCCTTCTTTCAATGGGTGGTACTACCGTGTATCAGATTTGTAGATACCATCATCATGGTAATCTGTATGTAGTGTATAGTAACTGTACAGTAGTGGTATAGTCCCTGTAGTAGCGCTCACTATGAGTGTTGAAAGATATGCGCTTTAGGGTCAGTTTATGATACTAATATACCCCTATCGAATTACGGCAGGATTGTCATGCTTATATACTACGATTATCTTTATAGTAGTGGTATAGTCACTGTAGCTGCGCGCACTATAGGTATAGATTGTTATGGGTTATAACAATGATAGGGTTCAGTGTTCTGCTGTTAAATATGCTTAGTAGCTAATTTGCTATAGAATATCGCTCACTTGTTTCTTTGTTTCTTTTTAGATCGTTGTGACCCATCGCCATGGCAACCCCAACCGCAACCCGGGTGATTGGTGCATCGCCGCACACGTGATCGGACGATGCACTTCCGGGTTTACCGGTTTTTGCTAGTGCGGGTGCAGTTGCGGTGGCGTGGGACACGGCGATCGGTACTATAACTTTGTTCGTTTTACAATCATGGTAGGTCGTGAGTTTGTACACAGATATGTACTTTGTCCCTGACCATCTATGTAACAATACTTGAGGCTTTCAATCTGGTTGGCCCCCCAAACAATAACGGTTATAAGGGGTATGTCGTGATTTCCATAACTGTGGAATGTTAATCTGTTTACCATGTTTTATTGCTATAGGTCTTTTAATATGAATATTTGCACTATCACAGCATTGATCGCTTATATTACAGTTTATATATGATGTTCACTTTGTGACATATGGTCACCATAGCAACACTTTTGGCATTTTTTTTGCTAATTGGGGGGAGGGGTTATTTGTTTGTTTGTATAAATTCACTAATGTTTGAAGCATTCACTGTCTGAGGAAGGGGATACACTGTCCCCGAAACGTCACTAATTTTGCCAAGTAAAAAGTTTGTTAAAAAACCCAGCGAGTGCAAGGTCTTTCTTTGATGTTATATTTAATTCCACTAGCACCCTGGTTGCTGCAAGTAAGTGAGAGTGCACATCTTTGCTAAACGTATATATATATATATATATATATATATACACACATACTGTATATACACACACACACTGTACTGTGCTGTCATGCCATGCCTCCTACAAACTATACATGACATATTGACATTCATTCACAAACAATCATAATGATTGTCTGTGAATGAATGTCAATTTCATGGTTGTAAATGATGGCTGATGAGCCTGTCACATACCTCCCAATATTTCAAAATTTGAAAGAGGGACACCCCCGCACTGTTGTCAGTCTGCCGCGGCACACCTGAGGATCTCTCACGGCACACTGGTTGAAAAACACTGGTCTATAGGTTGTTACATTAAAAAAAAAAAAACAACTTTGAGTGGAGGTCCCATGTTTCCTTGTTTCCTGTCTAGAGTGGAGCTCCAGTCTGTAGCCAGACTCCTTTGGAAAAGGTGGCAACCCTACAGAAAAACAGTAATAATTTTTACTAGAAGCCCAGCATTTTTAGGACGGCATGGAAAGTCCTAACAGCATCTAGGGGTTAAATAACTGCTCTTTGTGTACTCTTTAGGGTTGCTACGCAGCCGGTATTTTTAAGATTAATGTCAATGTAGAAAATAAAAAATAAATATTGAAAGAAAGCCCCTGTCAAAGTGAAACTTCTTCTGGGTGCGATGAATACAAGTTATAAACAAATGAGCGTTTAACATCAGTCCTATAAACTTTAGTTTTTGAGGTATGCTATTTAATTATTTATTTTAATATGCATGACCGGTATTTTCTTCCAAGAAAGGTGGCAATCCTAGTACTCTTGGTGGTCAAATCACTACTGTGTGTATTCCTGTCAGCCAAATAGGATACTGAATTGGGGATTTGTATGTTACTGGCAGCCAAAGGGGGATAAAATGTTCAATAGTGAAAATATAAATGGTAGGGCAAAGAGTATTGAGGGGGCTGTTGTGTGACCCTCAACTATCACCTGTTTCTAAAAACCCACAGGTTGTCCAGTATGTTTGTGTAGGACAAACAACCCTATCTCAGACATCCCAACCTGCAAAAACTCATTTCAGGGAGGTGGGTTCACCCGCTACTGCGCCACCGCCCCCCCTCCCCCTCCCAGTTATATATTGGACACCTGGAAACCCTAAATAAGATAGGGACTTATCATTAAAGTAGCTTCCCACTTAAGTCACATTAAAAAAAAAAGTAGCTTTATTGCACAACCACATACAACAAACCTATTTTCCAGTGATTGTACGCTTGTTGAATGCTTAATTATTTTAGAATACGAAGTTTAATTACGTGCAGTAAATAAGGTAGTATTTGTGTTTTATTTTATTACAATCAGTGGGGGCCTTTTGGTTACTGTTGCATGCTTTAATAGTTGCCAACTGTCCCGTATTTGCCGGGACAGTCCCGGAATTTGGGACCCAATCCCGGTCATTTAAATGTCCCGGACTCTCCTGGCAGCTAGCGTGATACTGATTACTAGAGTAGTAGTTTGCTTTATTACAAATCATCCCACATATTGCTGTAAGGTCATCCCACACTATACACAGCACACAGTGCGCTGTGCACCCACTGCCCCTGCACAATATACACGGCACCCTGTGCACCAATTGCCAGCCCACTATACACAGCACACCATCCGCAGCCTGCCCTGAGCACACATCCCCTCCTGCACACACTGCACCAGGCACCTCTGCAGCGGAACCGCCAGGTTGCGCTGTCTGCATTGCTGAACTGTCTGCACAGTCAGGGAGGAGTCTATGTAAATAGTCTTCCTGCGCTAAAGGCCAGATTATGTGGACCTAAAGCTAAAACATTTGAGGTGACACTGAATAGATGGAAATGATCACTCAGGACATAAAATATGTTAAATATGAGCTAATATTTATTATTGATAAAAGAGATGATTAAAATATTTTCTTTGAAAATTTATTAGTAAAAAATTGATTAAAAATAGAATTTAATTGAATTTTGTATTAAAAAGCTGATATAATAATGTTTTTCAGCAAAAATAACAGAGGCAAAAAAGATGAAAAGAAAAGATATAGGTGAGGTGAGTGTACTGAGCAGAGGATATAGTTAGTATACACAGCACATTTAGTTAGTATGTTAGTATAGTTAGTGAGGTTATTCAAACAACAGATGCGGTTAATATACAGCAAGTGTAATGAGTGCAGTGGATTTGATTGAGGTTAAAGTGTAAACTAAAAATGGGTCAGCTAAAGGTGTATAAGCTCAAGTGGTGTGTGCTAAAAGTGGTGTGTGCTAAAAATGTATTATAAACTAAAATTATGTAAACTAAACAGCTATAAAATAAATATACCTAAATTCATAAAGTGGACAGTTGTGCAAAAAAGCAATGTAAATGAAACTTAGCTAAAAAATAAAGTTAAATATTAAAGTTAAATAGAGCTAGGTTAATAAGGCAAAGTTAGTACAACTAAAACAGCGTAACTAAAATTTGGTATTAAAAATTGCCATTTCAAACACAATTGTGATTGAACTGTAAAATGAAAGTTCTTTTCTGTGCACAGATAAAGAGTGTTGGCATATGCAAAATGTTGGGCAAGTGAAATTTTCAGTGCCGTCTCCTTTTTATGTTAAAAGTACCTTGTAAGATCAGACTCACAGTCTTTTTTGTAATTCAATCCTATGGTAAAATCAAATGAAGTAATCCAAAGTTCAGGTAATACCAGGTTACCTTAAGCTGCTTTTATTCAAGGAAGCATCTGTCAGGTTGTTAATATAGTACCTTATTTCTTTTCCTTGTCCTTTGTGGTAAAGCCAGGTTACCACTATGAATTTCGAGCCGCATACAGGGCTGGTGTGACGTTAATGTGGTGCTTCCGCGTCTGGAAGCAGAGTAGTTCTCGTCTGGTCTTTTTCTTGATGATGGTAGTCTGACGTCACAGACTACGGTGGCTCAAATTGGCCAAAAAGAAGTAACGTGTTTCGGTCATGGACCTTTCTCAAACTTCTGATTTGCTCCGTGTTCGTCTTAGTCTTTATATAGCAGAGCTTGTAACTTGACGTATGTAAGCACCTCCTTATTTGTTGTCAAAGGGCTAACATCTATAGGAAATGGGCAATTATCGTTATAATCATATATGGCTAATATTACAAAGACTGATTATTAGAGGAATATATTACAGCTAAAAAATCAAAAGAAAACAATATTGCGAGTGGGGGAAATCATTTTTAAAAACTATCTTATAGAAGTATATCTTATAAAAAAGTATCATATATAGAAGTGTAAAATAATATACTTTTTGCCTGCAAGGTTTTTGCTGATTTTGGGGGTGACATTGTTTATAAGCCAATTATATTTTTGGATATTATAAAAACTAACATAGATAGGGAAAAAAGGTAAAAACATTATATGCTGCTATTTAGTATATGTAAAACAGATGGTTATATATAATAGTTTATAGAGGGGGTATTTATGTACGTGTAAATTTAATATTTTGATAATGGATCGTTATGAATTGATATTTTGATTTTTGATTAAAAGATCTGTTCATTGAGCCTACATCTACATATTAAAAGTCTATGATTTAAAGTTTATAACTTAAAATTAGAAATACATAACTCATTATATTAACCTGTATTGTATATTTCATTATATTGAACCATATTATATATTGTCTTCAAATGACAGTTAGTGTAGAACAAATTTAATCCCTAGACGTCCATCAGAGGACTAGAAGTTCATACTATGTCTTATTTATTATATAGAAAATAATATATATACTTTATTCATGCAGAAAACTCCCTAGATTGAACTCTAAATTCATGCCTTTAGGAGTTAGAGTATCTAGATCAAAGATCCATTTGGCCTCTAATCTTAGGAGGGCATAAGTTGGATTCCCTCCTCTCCAATTTCTCTTCAGTTTATCTATAATGGTATAGCTGAAATGTTTCAAATTGCCATTATTGCATGCTTTGAAATGTTTTGGTACTGGGAGTTCTTTATTTCTATCATCATTCATGTGTTCAATAGATGAGATGTGTTCTCTAATACGGTCCCGAGCTGTTCTATCCGACTCACCTACATACTGGGTTCCACAGCTACATTCTAGTAGATATATGATATGTTTGTCAGTACATCTATGGGTCCCTTTTATGTGGAATTCTTTGCCTGTTGTAGTCGATCTAATAGACTTTCTTTTTGTAGCATATTTGCAGGCCTTGCAAGTACAGTATGGAAAAAATCCTTGCACGTCCCTTCCCCATAGGTCTTTTTGGTCTTTCATATTTAATTTCTTTTTTAGATCTGTAGGTACTAACATGTTCTTTAGATTTTTTTATTTTTTATATATTATTTTTGGATATTCAGGTAAAGATGAACCCAAAACTGTATCTTTTTTCAGAATGGGCCAGTGCTTTCTCATTACTCTTTCTATGATCCCTTTATTACAATTGTACTGTGTTATAAATGGAAGAAAAATGTCTCCATTTTTTGACTTATCTTTTTTGTGTGTATTGAGCAGTTTTTCCCTTGGTTTATCTTTGCACATAAGCATTTCTGTCGATAAAATTTCCAAAAATCCCACTCTTTTATTGTCTACCCAAGATACACAAAAGTCTTATCTCTCCCCCAGGCCGCCCTATAATATCAGGGATTGGCTCACTTACGGCAAATTTATCGCAATATGTAGACCAATACCTACAAAAGTATGTAGTAAGTCTCCCCTCATATCTAAAGGACTCTACAGAAGTTTTAAATATATTACAAAATTTAGAATGGGAAAGCGATTATATTTTGGCCACATGCGATGTGTCGGCACTTTATACATGTATTGAACATCTTAAAGGTTTAGAAGCAGTCGAATTCTATCTAAATAAAGATCACTCCCTACCCAAAGAGCAAAAAGAATTCATTATAGAGAGTATTAAGTTTATCCTCAACCACAACTTTTTTGTTTTTGAAGAAAAATTTTACGTTCAGCAATGTGGCACAGCAATGGGAACCAGGTTTGCTCCCAGCTATGCCAATTTATTTATGGGTCTCTGGGAACATATCTTTCTAGACTCCATAGATCTGGGAGCAAACCTGGTTCTCTACAAGAGGTATATAGACGATATTCTGATAGTGTGGAAAGGGGAAATAGAAGAACTAGACTGGTTTATATCTCGTATGAATAACAATTTAAACAATCTAAAATTCACCTATACCAGCAGCCACTCAAATATCCAGTTTTTAGATTTAGATATCAGAATAGAAGCAAATAAAATCTTTACCAAAACCTATTTTAAACCTGTTGACACAAACAATTATATACATGCGACCAGCTGCCATCTAGAGAGATGGAAGGACAATATTCCGAAAAGTCAATTCACTAGGATACGAAAGAACTGTAATAACGAGGAAGATTATTTACAACAGTCAAATATTTTAATAAATAGATTTACAGAGCGGGGATACAAAAAAGAAGTAATAGAAGCAGAAATGCTTATGTGCAAAGATAAACCAAGGGAAAAACTGCTCAATACACACAAAAAAGATAAGTCAAAAAATTGAGACATTTTTCTTCCATTTATAACACAGTACAATTGTAATAAAGGGATCATAGAAAGAGTAATGAGAAAGCACTGGCCCATTCTGAAAAAAGATACAGTTTTGGGTTCATCTTTACCTGAATATCCAAAAATAATATATAAAAAATCAAAAAATCTAAAGAACATGTTAGTACCTACAGATCTAAAAAAGAAATTAAATATGAAAGACCAAAAAGACCTATGGGGAAGGGACGTGCAAGGATTTTTTCCATGCTGTACTTGCAAGGCCTGCAAATATGCTACAAAAAGAAAGTCTATTAGATCGACTACAACAGGCAAAGAATTCCACATAAAAGGGACCCATAGATGTACTGACAAACATATCATATATCTACTAGAATGTAGCTGTGGAACCCAGTATGTAGGTGAGTCGGATAGAACAGCTCGGGACCGTATTAGAGAACACATCTCATCTATTGAACACATGAATGATGATAGAAATAAAGAACTCCCAGTACCAAAACATTTCAAAGCATGCAATAATGGCAATTTGAAACATTTCAGCTATACCATTATAGATAAACTGAAGAGAAATTGGAGAGGAGGGAATCCAACTTATGCCCTCCTAAGATTAGAGGCCAAATGGATCTTTGATCTAGATACTCTAACTCCTAAAGGCATGAATTTAGAGTTCAATCTAGGGAGTTTTCTGCATGAATAAAGTATATATATTATTTTCTATATAATAAATAAGACATAGTATGAACTTCTAGTCCTCTGATGGACGTCTAGGGATTAAATTTGTTCTACACTAACTGTCATTTGAAGACAATATATAATATGGTTCAATATAATGAAATATACAATACAGGTTAATATAATGAGTTATGTATTTCTAATTTTAAGTTATAAACTTTAAATCATAGACGTTTAA
Source organism: Bombina bombina (assembly GCF_027579735.1). Taxonomy (NCBI): domain Eukaryota; kingdom Metazoa; phylum Chordata; class Amphibia; order Anura; family Bombinatoridae; genus Bombina; species Bombina bombina. Next base: position 513,102,907 of record NC_069505.1, on the reverse strand, counting down.
TATGTAGATGTAGGCTCAATGAACAGATCTTTTAATCAAAAATCAAAATATCAATTCATAACGATCCATTATCAAAATATTAAATTTACACGTACATAAATACCCCCTCTATAAACTATTATATATAACCATCTGTTTTACATATACTAAATAGCAGCATATAATGTTTTTACCTTTTTTCCCTATCTATGTTAGTTTTTATAATATCCAAAAATATAATTGGCTTATAAACAATGTCACCCCCAAAATCAGCAAAAACCTTGCAGGCAAAAAGTATATTATTTTACACTTCTATATATGATACTTTTTTATAAGATATACTTCTATAAGATAGTTTTTAAAAATGATTTCCCCCACTCGCAATATTGTTTTCTTTTAATTTTTTAGCTGTAATATATTCCTCTAATAATCAGTCTTTGTAATATTAGCCATATATGATTATAACGATAATTGCCCATTTCCTATAGATGTTAGCCCTTTGACAACAAATAAGGAGGTGCTTACATACGTCAAGTTGCAAGCTCTGCTATATAAAGACCAAGACGAACACGGAGCAAATCAGAAGTTTGAGAAAGGTCCACGACCGAAACGCGTTACTTCTTTTTGGCCAATTTGAGCCACCGTAGTCTGTGACGTCAGACTACCATCATCAAGAAAAAGACCAGACGAGAACTACTCTGCTTCCAGACGCGGAAGCACCACATTAACGTCACACCAGCCCTGTATGCGGCTCGAAATTCATAGTGGTAACCTGGCTTTACCACAAAGGACAAGGAAAGAAATAAGGTACTATATTAACAACCTGACAGATGCTTCCTTGAATAAAAGCAGCTTAAGGTAACCTGGTATTACCTGAACTTTGGATTACTTCATTTGATTTTACCATAGGATTGAATTACAAAAAAGACTGTGAGTCTGATCTTACAAGGTACTTTTAACATAAAAAGGAGACGGCACTGAAAATTTCACTTGCCCAACATTTTGCATATGCCAACACTCTTTATCTGTGCACAGAAAAGAACTTTCATTTTACAGTTCAATCACAATTGTGTTTGAAATGGCAATTTTTAATACCAAATTTTAGTTACGCTGTTTTAGTTGTACTAACTTTGCCTTATTAACCTAGCTCTATTTAACTTTAATATTTAACTTTATTTTTTAGCTAAGTTTCATTTACATTGCTTTTTTGCACAACTGTCCACTTTATGAATTTAGGTATATTTATTTTATAGCTGTTTAGTTTACATAATTTTAGTTTATAATACATTTTTAGCACACACCACTTTTAGCACACACCACTTGAGCTTATACACCTTTAGCTGACCCATTTTTAGTTTACACTTTAACCTCAATCAAATCCACTGCACTCATTACACTTGCTGTATATTAACCGCATCTGTTGTTTGAATAACCTCACTAACTATACTAACATACTAACTAAATGTGCTGTGTATACTAACTATATCCTCTGCTCAGTACACTCACCTCACCTATATCTTTTCTTTTCATCTTTTTTGCCTCTGTTATTTTTGCTGAAAAACATTATTATATCAGCTTTTTAATACAAAATTCAATTAAATTCTATTTTTAATCAATTTTTAAAAAAAAAAAAAAATTTTAAAAAATTATTTTACTAATAAATTTTCAAAGAAAATATTTTAATCATCTCTTTTATCAATAATAAATATTAGCTCATATTTAACATATTTTATGTCCTGAGTGATCATTTCCATCTATTCAGTGTCACCTCAAATGTTTTAGCTTTAGGTCCACATAATCTGGCCTTTAGCGCAGGAAGACTATTTACATAGATTTCAATCATCAATTTTATCTGGGGATTTTTTGATATCAACCTGTATACTTTGAGGTGAATTGTTTCAGCGCTCTCTCTCTCCCTAGATATATTCCAATACAGTCAGGGAGGAGGCAGAGTCCCCGGGTTACTTCGGCTCAGCTTGTCAGTGTAGTGTGGAGAGGGATGGAACACGTGCCGTCACAGAAGAGGAGCACCTTGCACCACCCCACGGCCCAGACAGGAGTCGGTCTCATTAGGGGATCTGTGTAACCGGGAGTGCCTGCTATTGAGTCAGCAGTGACAGCATTGCCGCTGATGGTATGTATGACCTTGACGCTTTGTGCTGGGGACATGAATTGAGCTGTCACCATGTACACTGGTACCTGCCACCTCTGGGTGCTGTAGTCAGCGATCATCAGCCTCATCTTGTGGATTAGCAATAAACATATGCTCTCACTATAAGCTGGGTGCCTACAGGCATTTGTCCCAACCAAATCATCTGCCCCATAATGACAGTGCACTCACCGTGCCCAGCTAAGGCTGAACTCAACTTGCCCTGCCTCTAAGGGGTGCAACTACCCTGCTCCATCCAGTGGTTGCCCCACCCTTGATTTTCACCCTGCCCAGTCCAAAGGAAGCCTACAATCTGCTCATGTGCTTTGGCTCACTTGGTTTTGCTGACTTGGTTTTGGGAGCTTGGAGTTGGCTTTGTTTTGAGGCTCAGTCCCTACCCCGGGCACAACTGCCCTCTGCAGGATTAGGAGCTCAGGATCCTGGGGTATCTGGCATGTCTTGGGTGTAGTCCTGTCCCTGCAATGTAAATGCTGGATTAAAAAAAAACAAAAAAAAACTTTGCACATTTAATGACATTTCTGTTTCTAGACTGTGTAGTTAATTTTGTGTCCTTTAAATATGGAATGTGATTCTGGATGTTATAATATTGTTATATCCCTAATGTAAAGTATTCATCATATACCAGAACTGCAGTCTGCTAGCCTTTCTTTGTCTCTGTTTCTGATTTGCCTGGGACTAGCATGTGCACAGTGGGTTTTCTCTATATCTTTATAAACTTAGGTTATTTCTGCCCAAAAAGATAAATATAGCAATTAAATGTTCTTAAATTTGCAGCATTGCTTGAAGCAGAGTATTGGCCCTATGAAGATTGCAGGCACAAAAGTACTTTGGAGTTTAAAGGCTTAGCTACCAGAAAAGGAGAACAGATAATGTATCTGATGACATGGTGCTATGTGAGTAGATGGGGGATTTTTCTGTTGTTTACTTTGGGCCTAACTAGTGTAACGAGAACTTGATTCTAATAGGACATTCCATTTTCAATGATACCTCTAAGACACAGGTATGTTTTCCCTTTCAATACACTGTTCTATACAGTCTCTATTGATTATGGTGCAGATTATATATATAAATTAAAATATGAAAATAAAATGTATAGAAGGAGAATGTACGAAATGGAATTAATTAAATAAATGGGAGCAAAAGGAAAATGTATGCACATTTGTAGGCTTACCATAATTTTTATAGGTGAAACTGGGACCACCTGGTGCGGTGCCAGTGGGGGTGTGGTCAGGAGCGTGGTCAAGGGGGCGTGGCAATTACCGGTCATTTTAAAGTAGTAGCTTTTATGTGTGTAATGTTTCGTGGATACTCTACCCTTCCTCAGTTAAACAAGTGAATCACACAGTTTAAATAGACCATAAAACCACCCCCTAGTGAAAAAGGCACCATTACGTTGTCATGGCAAATAAATCATTAATCTAAATCTCAGATTCTAAATAATGCCAAACATCAAGCATAATTATCACTTTCATAATTATCAATTTCACAATTTAATATCTGCAGTGTAATATGTGTTTTATCTGTCTAATTAAGGAACAGAACCAAATACTGATAAGGCATAAATACAACATTGAATGAAAGTAAAAAAGAAGCACGTACCTGCTAAAGCTGTTAAAGAGGCTACTCTATACCATAATGATTATAGCCAAAATGCTATCCTGCATGAAGTAAAGCAAGATCCAGGCCAAAAATCCTTCCTGTCTGTACTTCCTAGTCACACCCATATGATTCCCCTAAAGGTGTATTACCGGCAATGTCACCAGGGGTCGGGGGTGTTAAATTCTTAGAAAAATAAACAAAGTAGTACTACAAAATTAAAAAACCCTATGCTGCTCACTCAGCCTGTATTACTAAATGTAAACTTTGAAGGACATGAACGTTAAGCTAAGCAGGGCTGTATGTAACAAAGTACCAGCATCCAACTATGCTGGAGAGCCACAGTCCAGTCATTTTGAATAATGTGTCTGGGTTTCAGGTGGTCTGAAACCCGGACACATGATTTGAAACCTGGAGGTGGCGACCCTACTGGGACAGAATGAACAACTGGGTGGGACACTGGGACAGCGCCTCCAAACCGGGACAATCCCAGTAAAAGTGGGACTTCTGGTAAGCCTACACATTTGCATACATTTTCCTTTTGCTCCCATTTCTTTCAATAATTCCATTCTGTACATTCTCCTTCTATACATTTTAGTTTCATTTTTTAATTTATATATATAATCTGCACCATAATCAATAGGCGGAGCTAAATTATGATAATTATGTGGGTTTGGCAAAGTGGGCGGAACTTTAGGGCAGGGGGTGTGATACAAATTTTCATGCAGGTAACTGATAGCTGCAAAAGTGTCCCTGGAAATTTTTTTTCAAATGTTGGCAACTATGTGCTTTGAGGGTTCTATAACGTCCCAACAACTAAAGGCATTCCTTAAAGAAACACTTTTCTGGATTTGGGCCACATTGGATCATGGTACTTGGAGTTTCAGGGAGATTGCATTCCATTTGCAGGCATCAAGGAGCCGCTATTACAATCAGGGAGACTCCCTGAACACTTCAGGGAGAGTTGGGATGTCTGCTATCTGCATAGTAATCTTTTTTCCCTCACTTTAAAACCAGAAAGCTTTAAAAACATTTTATTTTATTTACAAAATCTCATCTGGCTGTAGCAAAAAAATATTTGAATGCCATATATTAACAAGTTTATATGAACACGGCATTATATGTGTGTGTTTATAGATTATATGAAATTTAACCAGCAGGATGATTTAGCACTAACACTAAACAGCCACAAGAGGGCGCAAAAAATTAAACACGGCAACATTATTCGAGCCGTCAATCAACCTGTGAGCACGTCTCGTTCATGTATGTCTGATACTCAGGGCAATTCGGTGCAGTGCATGTTGGGAATATTTTATAATTCTTCCTACTTCCGGTTTATTTTTGTCCATAACTCTTCTTTTCTAGATTTTCACTATTTCTGTTTAAATACACGCTGGGAGTAGCGGTTTTATTTGTACCCTTCTTGTTTCCGTAACCTGGTTGCTAATGACGCCACTGAAATGCATGCTGGGAGTCAGAGTTTTTTTCCTGTTTCCTGGTAGTTCGTGGGGGTTCTCGCCTCGGTAACTATTTATCCGGGTATGTAAACCAGCCATAGCCTGCAGTGTGTAAAACTATGTATATATATCGTATGTTATAATGTGTTACCTGTAGTTACATGGGAATCGCAGCTCTTATTATCTTTGTATATGGGGTCAAGAAGGTTATATGAGGAGGTTATAGGGAGGAGCTTTGCATGTGAGTAAGCAGAGCCCTATCTGCATTTATTTATAAGATTTTAGGAGTGGGTTTATTGTGAAAGGTTCACCTCTATTAAACAGATCTGCATATTATGTACTAGGTAAATCAGTATATAGGGTACTGGGGAGGGGAATGTGTCTGTGAAGCAGAAGGAGCATCATTATAATATAAATCAGCATATAGGCTACTGGAGGAACAGAAAAACCTCTATAGTGTTAAAATGTGCTGAATGTGTAAGACATATGAAAGCTTTTTCTATAACAATAATCTGTATATAAGGTGTGGGGGGCTGTGTGTAGGGTTGCCACCTTTTGCCCAAAAAAATCCTGGACACTTTTTAAGTGGGCGTGGTTTGGGGCGTGGCTTGTTGCGGCCTCAAATTCATTATGAAATTAATATATATAAATATATATATATATATATATATATATATATATATATATATATATATATATATATATATATATATAAAAATATACGACACAGCAGGGAAGCTTATGTAACCCTCCATTGTAGTAGACCTGCTATGTTTTTGTGTGTGATGGCAGGCAAATTGTGGTGCATTACACAGATCATATAAATAAACCTTATCATACAAAACACCAAAACCAAACATAAATATGAACTTTCTGGCGGGGGAAATTGTGATGACAATGGGCAGAGTTGTCTTTTTGTGGTTGTCTGAGGTACTAATGTAGTAGTGTGTGTATCAATATAAATATATTGTAATGAATTTCTAATCACATGTTCTGAACAGGTAAATGTGAGCTTCACACGTGAATCACTGTCAAACAAATCAAATATAAAAATTAGCATCGCCCTAATTTTAGCAGCGTAGTCTGCATTTCTTTGTCAAAATGAATCAAACAAAAGAAATATCCCACTTACAAAATACAAACATTTAATCCTGCCGTTATCAGATCTCATTGTTCTGCGTTATGTGGCTTAAAACGTTGGAATATAATAATAACCCTCTTTTGAAGGTATAAAAATCTAAGGTTTAAAAATAACCTGCTTAATACCACAGGTAAACATTTGACAACACCACTATTGAAAAATAAGTGCTGCTCAAACGTTGCCCCCTTTTTTAATCTTAGATTTTTAGAAGAAAACCATTAACCTGTGATGTCTTTTCACCAAAAGGCAATATTTTTTTATTTAAAACGAGGAGGGTCACAGACAGCAGAGGAACGAGAATCCGTTACCTGTTCGCAGGCAGCAGCTGGAAATGGAATGCCTGGGCTGGACAGTGGACTATGTGTGTGTTTGTTTGAAGGGGGGGGCATGCCCTGCCCTGTCACAGGGCCGTCTCTCCTGCAGACTCCACCTAACCGTTTAGTAACCCCCGGGCTAAGCGCTCCTCTGGCCAGCTTATTTTTTGTAAAGTCTGTGCTTGAGTCACTGCTGCGCCAGGGGGGCGCTTAGCCCGGGGCATTTGAGGCTAGTTCCGGGACACAGAGCCTCAGACCGGGACTGTTACGGTGAAACCGGGGCGGGTGGCGACCCTAGCTGTGTGTGAGGAAGATGGAATGTCTACTCTAAATAATGCTATGTTTGCATATAAGTTGCTGGGGGGCGAGGCAAAGGAACCTCTTTATAATCGTTATGTCTGAATTAAAGGTGCTAGGATGATGACGAGCTGTTTGTGAAGCAGAATAAATATCTTTATAGTCTAGAATATTTTATGTCAACATATATGGTGCTAAAGGGGGGGGGGCTGTGTTTAGGCAAAAGTAATATGTCTGTATATAAGGTGATAAATTGGGGGCTGCGTGTGAGGAAGAATTAATGTGTGTTTATATCTATCTATCTATCTATATCTATCTATCTATCTATCTATCTATATTTATTGGGGTGAGGGATGTGTATGACATAAAGGGAACCACTCTAGTTCTGTATGTAAGGTAAATGTAGAAGAGGTAACTTTGTATTTAAAACTTATTTGTATAATTTGCTGTGGAGTGGGCTGTGTGTGAGACATGAAAGCTGTCTATAATATTACATATCTGATATACTGTATGTGTGAGGCATACAGTGTTATATGGCTATATATTAATTTAATGGGATAAAAAAAAGTCAAAATAAAAGGGACATGAAACCCAAAATTTTTCTTTCATGATTCAGATAGAGAATACAATTCTAAAGAACTTTCTAATTTACTTCTATTATCTAATGTATTTCATTCTCTTGGTATCATTTGTTGAAGAAGCAGCAATGCACTACTGGTTTCTAACTGAAAACATGGGTGAGCCTATCGCTATATATACAATCAGTTGCTAGAACCTAGGTTCTTTGGTGCTCCTGAGCTTGCCTAGATAAACCTTTCAGCAAAGGATAACAAAAGAAGGAATTACATTAAATAATATAAATAAATTGGTAAGTTGTTTAAATTTGTATTCTCTATCTGAATCATGAAAGAAAAATGTTGGGTTTCATGTCCCCTTAAACTTGCATGATTCAGATAAAGCATGTCATTTTAAGACACCTTTTTAAATTTGCTTCTTTTTTCAAATGTGCCTCGTTCTCTTGGTATCCCTTGTTGAAAATGAATGTGTACATATCCTACACTAGTGGGAGCTAGCTGCTGATTGGTGCCTGCCAGGGCCGCCATCAGGGGGTGACAGGGGTGACTCCTGTCAGGGGCCCAATGGGCTAGGGGGGCCCCATGAGGCAAGAAGTAAAAAAAAAAAAAAAAAAAAAAAAATTTTTTTTTTTTTACATTTTGGCAGCCACCAGAAGGTACTACAGCAGAGTGCTAATTGAGCATGGGAAATGTTATTACAATGAGTAAAGTATTAGCATTTGAGAGGATTTCTGAGTGTGCACTAAACCACTATGCACAGTGTGAGACAGACTTGGCACTTTGTTTGTTGAGTGTGTGCCTGAGTCAGACGGCAGATAACTTTCATTTGCAGAGGAGGTAGGAATTACTTAGCAAATGTTTTTATTTCTTTGTGCAATTTAAGATTGTAACTTCAGTGTGGTAGTAGTTGTATGGTGGGGCCAGGGGTCCATAAAAACACATTTTTTAGCAGCAGTATATTTATGATTATTTGACAATGCTGTAGAAATTCTATATTTAAAACCATGCAGAAATGTTTCCTCCTCAATACACAAATTATATATATTATATTCCAGTTTACTGCCCCTTTATGCAAGGACTTTTCAGATACAAGGAGGCATTTTATCTAAGATTTTTACATCTGCATAACATGTTATACTCAGACTAAGATTGCTCAGTGTTGGAAATGAGACAGGTCAACTTAAAACTGTTCAGTTTACTCTACAGCTGACTTAATTTTGAAATGCATACCAACAAGCTTAAATCCTGCATTTAACCAGATCTAATGGTATGAGTACCACGGCTTATGGTTCCACCAAGACCATATAGAGTACAGCATTTTCAAAATCCACAAGTACAGCTGACAGATGGGAACATTTGTACACTATATTTGAAGTGGTGCTCTTGGTTGGGGAAAATGGGGAAAATATCAAACAAACATATGTCAACCTTTTAAAAGTACTTTTCTTCATTTAGCCATCTACCCAGATCATTAAGGTACAATTTTGAATTCACAGAATTATTTTTGTTTGCACATTTACAAATATGATTCTTTAAAAAGTGATCTCTTAATTTCTGCATTTTTTTTATCATGCATGTCACACACTGTTGAATTAGGGGATGCAAGGTGCATAAATGTTTCCTCCTGTGAGTGTTTCTGTGGGTGTATGTGTTTATGTCTTTGTGCTTTGGTTTGTGTCTCTATAAGTGTGTATGTCTTTGTGTATTTTTATCTGGATGCCTCTGTGAGGGTGGGTGTGTATGTCTGTGTTTTCTGTGGATGTCTCTGTGAGGGTGTGTGTGTGTGTGTGTATGTATGTCTGTGTTTTTGTCTGTGGATGTCTCTGTGAGGGTGTGTATTTTCTGTGGGTGTCTCTGTGAGGGTGTGTATGTCTTTGTGTGTTTTCTGTGGATGTCTCAGTGAGGGTGTGTATGTATGTCTTTATGTGTTTTCTGTGGGTGTCTCTGTGTGTGTGTGTGTATTTCTTTGTGTGTTTTCTGAGGCTGTCTCTGTTGGTGTTTCCTTGGGTGTATGTGCAAGTTTGACTTTGTGTGTGTGTGTGTCCATTGTATGTCCATTTTTAAGACATTTACTACTGATTATTCACATCTTTCTACAGACTTTGAGACTTATGAGACCTTTCCGGAAGTCACCAATCCACCATTTAACCTTTAAATTATTGTTTAGGCAGTTCAGGGCCCTTCCTTTCAGTCACTGCATGCTGTTGTCATCATTTAGTTGGCATCTTCCTTTGCAAAAAGATAATCAGAACTCCATATTTTGTTTTCTAAATCTCCTTTTTTTACAAAACTGTAGTTTACCTCATTACTTGTCAGGGCAATGTAAACAAGTGCTAAGTGTCTGTTTGGGTGTCTGTGTCTGAGTTTCTTTGCATGTTTGCTAGAGTGTCTGTATGTGAATCCTTATGTGTGAGTGTGTGTGTGTTTCAGTGTATGTTTCTACCTTTACAACATTTCCAAGTTTAAATAGACAATTAAGAATAAAGTGCATATACGTTTTAGTCACTTGGTCAAAAATTGCACATGTCAAAGGAGGGGGGGGGGGCCCTGATCAATGGTTAAGTCAGGGGCCCCAAAATTTCTAGTGGCGGCCCTGGTGCCTGCACACATGTTTCTCTTGCGATTGGCTATCTAGATATGTTCAGCTAGCTGTCAGTAGTGCAATGCTGCTGCTTCAGCAAAGGATACAAAGAGAATGAAGATAATTTGATAATAGAAGTAAATTGGAAAGTTGTTTATAATTGTATGTTCTATCCAAATAATGAAAGAAAATGTTGGAGTTTCCTATCCCTTTAAGATGCTGGGGATGAGGATGTCTGAGTGATAGAAACGTTCTTTATTATTTGTCTATATATAAGGTTTCAGGGAGGGATTTGTGTGTTTTATGCCTATATATAATTTACTGGGCAGTGATGCAGAATGGACCTCTCTGTAGTGTTAAATGCCATCATATTATGTTCTGGGGAGGGTATATCTTTATCTGAGACAAAAATGGAACCTATCTGTGGAACCTTTCGTTAAAGGGAGACTAAACCCAAATTTGTTCTTTCATGATTCAGATAGAGCAGCAATTTTCTAATTTACTCCTATTATAATTTTTTCTAAGTTCTCTTGCTATCTTTGTTTAAAAAGCTTAGGAGCTAGCCCATTGTTGGTTCAGAAACTGGGTTATGCTTGCTTATTTGTCACTGAATGTAGCCACCAATAAGCAAGCGCTATCCAGGGTGCTGAACCTAAAATTCGCCGGCTCCTAAGCTTTTTAAATAAAGTTGGCAAGAGAACGAAGAAAAAATGATAATAGGAGTAAATTAGAAAGTCACTTACAATTGTATGCTCTGTCTGAATCATGAAAGAAAAAAATTGTGTTTAGTGTCCCTTTTTAATATCAAAGTTCTCATGTACTATCGGGAGGAAGGACAAGGTTCTTGGCTTGGGAACCTGTCTCCTGCCTTCACAGTGGATGTACAGTGTCTCCAGAGGCAGAACTTATTTCCATTTTCTGCAATGAGATTTTTTTTTTGTGCAAATTTTTTTCTGCAGTGTCTCTGAGGAGCCGGTGTTGCGTTCTTTGTCCTTACTCGTGTGCATGAGGACAGATTCATGTATAGCCTCGCTGATGTCTGCTGTACGTTCCCACAGTGTCAGTCTGCCTGGGAACCTGCTCTACTGTACTGATGGGGTCTATATGCTTATTTTGGAGGGACTGCTGCTCCATGCTTATACTGCTAATGTATACTATATGCTTCCTAAAGGATGGTACTTATATATATATAATTATCAGAAAAGAGAGAACAGCACATATACATACACACATATATACACACACACACACACACACACACACGTGTGTGTATATATATATATATATATATATATATATATATATATATATATACGCATACACATATTAACACACACATTAACACATATAAAAACATATTGTGTATTCTGTTTGCGTTGCATAAGATGTATAATATGTATACAACCTCAATAAAAATTATTTTTTTTTAAAAACAAAAAACAAGAGAGCAGATAATTCTAATGGAACCAATACAGATCAAAGATTCTACAATTGCCTAATAAACTGGGAAAAACCTCCATCCTTAAAGTGATGGTAAATCCTAGTTTTTGTGAAACCATTAGAACAAATAAAGGAGACTTTGTCATGAGATATAAAATACTTCATTCTGAAAGCTCTTTGTTTGAAGCGTTCGCTGCACTGAGCTGTTCATCATTTTGCTGTGAGGTGACATTTCCATCTCTTAGCCAATAGCCGTGCGTCCCAGATGGCCTTATGTCCGAAAGCTTGCACGGCTATTGGCTAAGAGGTGGAAGCGTCACCTCACAGCAAAATAGTGTTCTGCCGTGGGCTGCCTAAGGTGCTCAGCGCGGCAAACGCTTCAAACAAATAAAGGAACTTTCAGAATGAAGTATTTTATACTTAGTCCCCTTTATTTGTTCCAAAGGTAAATCCTAGTGGTTCACAAACGCCAGGATTTACCATCACTTTAAAGAGACATGAAACCCAAAATGTTTCTTCCGTGATTATCTAATTTGCTTTGTTCTCTTGGTATCTTTTGATGAACAGGATGCCTAGGTAGACTCAGGAACAGCAAAGCACTACTGGGAGCTAGCTGCTTATTTGTGGCTGCACATGTATGACTCTTCTCATTGGCTGAAGGTGTTCAGCTAGCTCTCAGTAGTACATTGCTACTTCTTCATCAAATGATACCAAGAGATTTAATTAAATTTTAATGATAGAAGCATTTTGGAAAGTTGTTTAAAATTGTATGTTCTATCTAAATAAATAAAGAAAAATTGGTAGTTTCATGTCCCTTTAAAAAAAATTGTTTTCATGATTCAGAGGGAGGTAATTGTATTCAACTTAATGACATCTATCATCAATGTGGTTTAATTCTCTTGATATCCTTTGTTAAAGAAGCAGTAATGCACTACTGGGAGCTAGCTGAACACCAGTAAACCAGTGATAAGAGGCATATATGTGCAGCTCCCGGTAGTTCATTGCTTTTCCTGAGTCTACGTAAGTATGATTTTCAACAAAGGATACCAACAAAACAAAGCAAATTAGATAATAGAAGTAAATTGGAAAGTTGTTTAAAATCACATGCCTTGTCTGAATTAGGAAATAAAATTGTTCGGTTTTATGTCCATTTAAGGGGTTCATTGCAGACAGGGAGAACTCAGCATAGGGGTGTGAATGGTTTAAACAGATTTTATTTACATTTTTGTCACGTTAATCAAATATATCTCAATAGCCATTTATTTATTTTATAATTCCCCCTTTTTGATGTAATCCAGTTTATTCACTTTGATAAATTTGGGATCAAACAGAATTCTGTTCAGATACCGGTGTTGGGCATCCATGATCCACGTGAGGTGGAAGTCCACCTTCCTTTCTCCTCAAGCCGGTAAACTGTATTTGAGACCCCTCTCTCTGTTTGCTTTTAGGTTCATGTTACTTTGAGCAGCACGTTCCATCTACATCACTCACATTGTTACTGAAGGATAAACATCTTATGAATATTTGACAAGAGAATGTCTGAGGAGACTCTGACCCAAACCTCAGATCTTCCTGATGAACACGAAGGTAAGCCCCAAGGCAAAACATGCAGTGATCTGAGATGTCATCGCAGGAACTGTTAGTGCTTTAACTTTACAGTGCTGCTCCACATTAGGCTGTTCTCTTCAAACAGAGCTGTTCTCTGGCTGCACTGTGAAAGTTTTTTTGATTTCAGTTCATCCAGAGCAAAGTGCTGTTAGAAGTGAACAGTGAAATATGCAGTAGCGCTGCAAAGCAGTAGTGCATTAATTGACTGGCTCTCAGAGATTGTTTCAAGCCCGTACCCTAGCCTTTCACAGTCTGCAAAGCTGTTTTTTTCTGAATGTAAGACGTTCGTATGAGCAATGCACCTTTTTTATTACTACTTCTATGTTAGACTATCTCTGCAGCTAATTTGCAATGCAATTTTCAACTACTGCACTATATTATAAAACTTTAAATATTGCTTTATTCTACAGTTAACAAACACATTGCAATTGAACTGGTGCTTTAGTGTAACTGCCTAATTTAAAATGTAATTTTATTTAAAAATAAGCTGCAGAAAAAACTTTCACTAAAAAAGTCTCATCACATAAAGTGAAAAAAAGTTCTTCCTCTGGAAAGGTAAGTAGCCTGGTCATGTACTTAGTTTTACCATCACAAAGTGATCATAACCAAAAACCTCAATGATCTGATCACATAGAAGGCACAGAAAGAGAGCAGCATTTTCTACTTTGCTACTCCACTCACCCCCACCCCTTTACCCAGCTCCTGACTGGGAATAAAAAGCAGCCCTGGACAAACGGAACCGGCTCTATTTTACGTTGAGTCCGTAGAATGCACACGCCCCGTTTTTTTGTGAGGATTGCTGGGCTACTGCTTCTCTCAATAGTACGATTACGGCCAGCGAGCCGAAACGCGTCAGTGGGTCACTGGGAATGTCCCAGCACTTTCCAACCTAAGCTGAATATGATAACATCTAATTGCTGTTCAAGAAATAGAAATAAAAGCAAGCTTTGTTTTAAACCGCATAACTGTGATAGTGCTTCATTTTCGTGGTCAAGCAGTGTATCACTCTATCTCACAATGTAACAAGACTAGACACTAGAAACCATTCACAGGAGTGTTGCAACGTTAGCCTGGACAATTATGAGTTACACGTGGTGCAGGGTGTGCAGGGAGGAATATGTATTGTGCCTCTGTTAGTGCTGTACCTGAATCATGCAAGTTACATTTTTTTTACTTTAATGTACATTTAAGAGACCTTTCAATGTACTTTTTCTTGGTATCCTTTGTTGAAAAGCATACCTAGGTAGACTCAGGAGAATGCATTACTAAGAGCTAGATTGCCATTGGCTCCCCAGATATTCTCAGCTAGCTCCCAGTAGTGCATTGCTGCTCTAGATCTGACCCCTTTTGTAGGGGTTAAACACACAGACTATTTTATTACTACATTATTGCCATTGGCTCCCTGGATGTTCTCAGCTATCTGCCAGTAGTGCATTGCTGCTTTGGATCTGACCCCTTTTGTAGGGGTTAAACACACAGACTATTTTATTACTGCATTATTGCCATTGGCTCCCTAGATGTGTTCAGCTAGCTCCCAGTAGTGCATCGCTGCTCTGAATCTGACCCCTTTTGTAGGGGTTAAACACACAGACTATTTTATTACTGCATTATTGCCATTGGCTTCCCAGATGTTCTCAGCTAGCTCCCAGTAGTGCATTGCTGCTCTGGATCTCACCCCTTGTGTAGTGGTTAAACACACAGACTATTTTATTACTGCATTATTGCCATTGGCTCCCTAGATGTTCTCAGCTAGCTCCCAGTAGTGCATTGCTGCTCTGGGTCTGACCCCTTTTGTAGGGTTAAACACACAGACTATTTTATTACTGCATTATTGCCATTGGCTCCCTAGATGTTCTCAGCTAGCTCCCAGTAGTGCATTGCTGCTCTGGGTCTGACCCCTTTTGTAGGGTTAAACACACAGACTATTTTATTACTGCATTATTGCTTGTATGTAACAGATTCTAGCATTTTCATGATTATAAGCATTTAAAAAAATAAAATATGTGTAAAGTGTCTTGTGAAAAAACCAAGCTTCATTCTCTGTTGTGAATTGCAGAACCTCTTATGGAAAAGCCAGATGCTGGGTTATTAAATGTGAAGGAAGAGGATAAGGCAGATGACATGAATAGGCCTCAGACTGATCTACATTCAGACATCCCTGTCGGTGAGTAGTAATACACGAGTCTGCCTGGGCACGTGCACACAATTAAGTGCTCCTTTTAGTGTAAAAAAAAAAAAAACAGTAAACGTAAAACCGATTGTGTTAAAAACAGCAAACAACTTGTACCAAGCACCAATAATTTCTCAGTGTAACCACTGCATTTTAGTAAGATAAGAAAGCTACAATTCTAAAACTTAAGTTCTACTATCACATGTTTTTTTTGCAGCAGAGGTCCTCTACTGAGCATGGGTAAGAAACTGACTGAAGCTAGAGCAGCTGTCTCCTAGCAAACACTTAAAAGCTTAAAGGGACATGCAACCTATACATTTTCTTTCATGATTCAGAAACAACTTTCCAATTTGCTTTGTTCTTTTGGTATCCTTTGTTGAAGAGAATACATAGGTAGGCTCAGGAGCAGCAATGTACTACTGGGAACTAGCTGCTGATTGGCAGCTGCACATATACTGTATACCTCTTGTCATTGGTTTACCGAATGTGTTCTGCTAGCTTCCTGTATCGCAATGCTGCTCTTTCAATAAAGAATACCAAAGGAATGATGCAAATTTGCTAATTGAAGGAAATTAGAAAGTGGTTTAACATTGTATGTCCTCTATGAAACATAAAAGAGAAACATTTTTGTGTTTAATGTTCCTTTAAGCTCCTCCTTTGCCCTTCTGTAGAGAGTTCCCTTGTGGGGCAGTGTCAGGAAGTAACAAACCCTGTAACAATAAAGTTTAAAAAAATAAAATAAAACTCCCTTTAACCTCTGATTATAAGTAAGTTTAAAACCCTGTTTAGCTCATTTGGTCTTTGAATGGGGATTCCTTTTTTGATAGCGCGGTCTCGCCACTATTCCAGGATGTTTGCAGCCGCAAAAGAGGTCATAATAGCGGGGTTCTGCCGCTCGTGGCAACGACCACTAACTACTATGACCTGTAAAAAAACCTTAACGACCAGCAATGTACAGGGTTTTGTTACGGTCATTATGAGGTTAAAATGGAATATATTGGATTTCAGCCCAGATTAAAAAAATATGTCTTTAAAGGCACATTTTATTCAATTTTATTAAAAAAGTAAACAAAGTAAACCATTGGAGGCTGTAATATACATATTCATTATACTTGTTTGCTTAATTTTCCTGTAATTTTGTAATCTGAGAACTGTGGATTTTCCAGTTCTAAGAAATTAAAGAGCACATGGCAGTTTTCTCAAACCTAACCCTGAAACAAATCTCTCCCTAATGTGCAGTTCTATGAACATTTAGACTCGGCTGATTTAATTTATTAGAAGACTGCAGAAAATGATGTAATTACAAGTTGTATACGGTCTCTTTCAATTGCTCTAATTTGTTAGAGAATGTAATTTAGCATCTGTGTTAAGGGCACGGCTGATGATTGGCTGCTTCATGCGTATGCCATTCCCCATTGGTTGTGGCTGTTTCTTGCTCAGAACTTGCAATATGTTTTGTCTCCTAAGTGAGATTTTATATATATGTTTAGCCCCTTTGTTAGGGGTTCAAGCCATGTATAGCACAGGACAGTAATATAAAATGATTTACAATAATAATATCAAACGCTTTAAAGGGACATTCAAGGGACAGTCTACACCAGAATTTTTATTGTTTTAAAAGATAGATAATCCCTTTATTACCCATTTCCCAGTTTTGCATAACCAACACAGTTCTAATAATATACTTTTAACCTCTGTGATCATCTTGTGTCTAAGCCTCTGCAAACTGCCCCTTTTTTCAGTTCTTTTGGCAGACTTGCAGTCTAGCCAATCAGTGCCTGCTCCCAGATATATTCACGTGCACGAGCACAGTGTTATCTATAGGAAATACGTGAACTAACACCCTCTAGTGGTGAAAAACTGTTAAAATGCAATCTGAAAGAGGTGGGCTTCAAGGTCTAAGAAATTAGCATATGAACCTCCTAGGTTAAGCTTTCAACTAAGAATACCAAGAGAACAAAGCAAAATTGGTGATAAAAGTAAATTGGAAAATTGTTTAAAATTACATGCTCTATCTGAATCATGAAAGTTTATTTTGGCCTAGACTGTCCCTTTAAATACTACATACATTTTATAATTATAGCATTGAGGTTATTTCCTGCCTCCTTCTAGTCATGGGTGCTGCCATGGTGAAATCTAGCTCTCACTACATTCCAGTGCTGATGCGCTAACACATGTGCAGCAATTATCCTTCAGATATCTGCAGAGTAACCTAGGTTTCAAAATGGCAGCACCCACAATTTAAAGGGACATTCCGGTAAAAATGTTAAAGCGCATGGATGAATTACATCTTTGAATAGAAACATATTTACAATATACACCTAATGGCAAAAATGCTTCTTGTTAAAGTTATCAGTGTTTTAGTGTTATAGTTTTTCTCAACACGTGCACATGAAGCATAGCTAGATATTCTCAGTGCACCAGCATTTTAAATACTGCAGCTGCTCAGAGCACCAGTGGGGCTTGTATAATGTTGCAATTAGCAAATTGCATCATTACCAGATGATACAAGCGCCTTAGGTGCTCTGATCATGTGATCTGTTTAAAATGCTGGTGCACAATGCATACTTAAAGGGACATGAAAACCAAATGTTTTCTTCAATAATTCAGAAAGAACATGCGATTTTAAACAACTTTTCAATTTACTTCCATTATTTAATTGGCTTCCTTCTTTTTTTATCCTTTGCTGAAAGGTAAGCTCAGGGGCAGCAAAGAACCTAGGTTCTAGCTGCTGATTGGTGGATATATATATATATATATACACACTGATTGTCATTGGCTCACCCATGTGTTCAGTTAGAAACCAGTACTGTATTGCTGCTCCTTCAACAAATGATACCAAGAGAATGAAACAAATTTGATAATAGAAGTATACTGGAAAGTTGTTTAAAATTGTATGTTCTAACTAAATCATGAAAGAACATTTTTGGGTTTCATGTCCCCTTTAAAGGACCAGTCAACACAGTAGATTTGCATAATCAACAAATACAAGATAATAAGACAATAGCACTTAGTCTGAACTTCAAATAAGTAGTAGATTTTTTTTATAACAAATTTCAAAGTTATGTCTATTTCCACTCCCCTTGTACCATGTGATAGCAATCAGCCAATCACAAATGCATATACGTATAGTCTGAATTCTTGCAGATGCTCTGTAGGATCTGGTGACTCAAAAAGTGTAAATATAAAAAGACTGTGCACATTTTTTTTAATGGAAGTAAATTGGAAAGTTGTTTAAAATTACATGCTGTATCTGAATCATGAAAATGTAATTTAACCTGAGTGTCCCTTTAAATACACTTTCTTTCAAAAGGCATGGAGAGTCCACATTTTCATTCCTTACTGTTGTGAATATCAACACCTGGCCACCAGGAAGAGGCAAAAACACCCCAGCCAAAAGCTTAAATATCCCTCCCACTTCCCCCATCCCCCAGTCATTCTTTGCCTTTCGTCACTATAGGAGGATGGCAGAGAAGTGTCAGAAGATATAGATAGTCCTTTAATGGGTAATTTCCCTTCAAGAGAGGACTGGGGCTTGAAGTAGTCATGTGAACCTCTCAGTGAGTATTTATGAAAGTTAGAGTCTGGAGATATAGGGGAAGTTTTCCTGCAAATTGATCTAGACTTTCTATCTAACAGCTCCTGGGTAACTAGTGTTAATGAGTTACACTGTTTTCCCTTTCTCACTCAGGTCCCTGTCAGAACACTGCAGAGAGACTGTCACACCTTACATCAACCATCAGGGAGGAACGAGAAGTTACTTAGCGATGAGGGAGGTGTCTCAAATTTTAGATTGGACAGAAGCTCACAACTACATTCTGTCAGCGATCCACATCCCGGGAGTGGAGAACTGGGAAGCAGACTTCCTCAGTAGACAATCCTTTAACCCGGGGGGAGTGGTCCCTCCACCCCGAGGTCCTTTCCTACATCAAAATCTAGATTCTTTGAGGCTGACTGCGTGGAAATTGAACGCTTAGTCTTAGCCAAGAGAGGATTCTCGGATAGTGTCATAGACACTCTGATTCAGGCTCGTAAACCGGTTTCTTGGCGCATCTACCATAAGGTGTGGTGGACTTACCTACACTGGTGTGAGGAACACGTTTTTCATGTCACAAGGTATAAGTTGCCAGAATTTTATTGTTTCTCCAAGATGGATTGGAGAAGGGTCTATCGGCCAGCTCTCTAAAGGGGCAGATCTCTGCCCTATCGGTTTTACTGCAGAAGAGATTAGCTGATCTCTCTGATGTTCCATCTTTTGTTAAGGCTCAGACCTGTGTTCAGACCTGTTGCTCCGCCTTGGAGCTTCTTTCTTGTTCTTTGTGTTTTGCAGCAGGCTTCAATTGAGCCCATGCATGTTGTTGATATTAAACTGTTATCTTGGAAAGTTTTGTTTTTGTTGGCCATTACCTCAGTTCGCAAAGTTTCTGAGATTTCGGCTTTACAGTGTGATCCCCCCCTTACCTCGTTTTCCATGCCGATAAGGCGGTTTTACGTACTAAGTTAGGGTTCCTTCCTAAGGTGGTGTCAGATCGTAACATCAATCAAGAGATTGTTTTTCCTTCCTTTTGTCCCAATCCTTCTGCGAAGGAACGGTTGCTACACAATCTGGATTAAAGTTCTACCTTCAGGCTACTATGGAGTTCAAACAGTCTTCATCTTTGTTTGTTCTTTATGTGAGTAGACGCAGGGGCCAGAAGGCCACTGCGACTTCCTTGTTATTTTGGTTGGCGAGTATCATCCACTTAGCTTATGAGAAAGCGGGACAGCAGCCTCCTGAGAGGATAACGGCTCATTGCACTAGAGCAGTTGCTTCTTCCTAGGCTTTTAAGAACGAAGCCTCTATGGATCAGATTTGTAAGGCGGCTACCTGGTACATACTTTTTCTAAGTTTTACAAATTCAATGTGTTTGCTTCGGTTGAAGCAGCTTTTGGGAGAAAAGTGTTGCAGGCTGTGGTGCCCTCGGATTATGGTCCACCTTTGTCTTTATTTTCGCTCCTGTTAATTCATTCAGTGTCCTCTGTAGCTTGGGCATTGATTCCCAACAGTAAGGAATGAAGTTGTGGACTCTCCCTGCCTTTGGAAAGAAAACAAACGACCCTGCCCGTAAGATTTTTTTTTTGGGCAGATCCCTTTTCATTTTTTCTTCTGGCACCTTTATACCCTGATGTTTCTCCTACTTTTCCTAGTTACTTTTGCCTCCTCCTGGTGGCCAGGTGTTGTATTTCCCAAAAGTAAGGATTGAAGTCGTGGACTCTCCCTGCCAGAAAAGAAAGGAATTTATCTGGTAAGCGTAATTTTTTTTTTTAAACAGCTTAAAGTGAATGTCAATTTTGATGCTAAAGTCCCCGGTTTTTAAAAATTCGATTAAAAACAGGGGCACTTTAATTCATCAAAATTTACATTTCACTCGTGTTGTGAAAAAAACCTTACCTTTTAATCTTAACAGCAGCTCCAGCTTCTCCCGGTCGTTGCAAGCCATTTCTGATGTCAGAAATGATGGAAAGGTCATCCTCCAATCACGGGTTCCCCTCGGGGGAATCAGTGTCTGATTCAACACCATGATTGGAAGAAGCTGGATTCCTCATTTTAGACCCAGGAAGAGGCTTTGCGATGGGTGGAGGAAGCTGGAGCTGCTGTGAAGATTAAAAGGTAAGTTTTTTTTTTTTTTTCCTCAACAGGATTGAAATGTAAATTTTGATGAATTAAAGTGCCCCTGTTTTTAATCAAATTTTTAAAAACCGGGCACTTTAGCATCAAAATTTACATTCACTTTAAAGGAACAGTCAACACATTAGATTTGCATAATCAACAAATGCAAGATAACAAGAGAATGCAATAGCACTTAGTCTGAACTTCAAATGAGTAGTAGATTTTTTTATAACAAATTTCAAAGTTATGTCTATTTCCACTCCCCTTGTACCATGTGATAGCAATCAGCCAATCACAAATGCATATACGTATAGTCTGTGAATTCTTGCACATGCTCAGTAGGATCTGGTGACTCAAAAATTGTAAATATAAAAGACTGTGCACATTTTTTTTAATGGAAGTAGATTGGAAAGTTGTTTAAAATGACATGCTGTATCTGAATCATGAAAATTTAATTTAACCTGAGTGTCCCTTTAAGCTTTTATTAGAAGTATGTTTGCTAATACTAATGAATATTACAAAAATGCTACTAGTCAAAGCTGAAATGCATCCATGTGGATTTCAATATTGGCTGGAATGTAGAATGTATTTAGTGTTTAATATCCCTTTTTAAAACTTTATTGTTTGCATTTGAATGTCCCATTAAGTTAACAAAGTGATATTGTCTGAGAGTTGTACAAACTATTTTGTGTTTTAGTTTGCAAAAAATGGAATATTAAGAAAAAAAAAGATTCTACTTTTAATGCTTACAGGCAACGGTAACACGGATATAGTGAAAGTTGAAATAACAGAAGATATGTGTGAGGGAAGTTACCTAGAAAGTCCAGAAGAGGAAACCAGTGACCTTATCCGTGCAGGTGAGAGTGAATGTCTTATCCACCCACAATGACAAATGTCGTGAAGGAACACTAAATTACATAAGGATTGAATAACTGAGAAATACACAATAAAAAGACAACACAATAGCAATTACTTTTAATTAAAAAAGAGCAGTAGAATATTTCTGGCAAATTTCAAAGTTAAAGGGACAGTCTACTCCAGAATTCCTATTGTGTAAAAAGATCGATAATCCCTTTATAACCCATTCCCTAGTTTTGCACAACCAACACAGTTATATTTAATACTCTTTTTTTTTTTTACCTCTTTGATTACCTTGTATCTAACCCTCTGCAGACTGCTCCCTTATTTCAGTTCTTTTGACAGACTTGCATGTCAGGCAATAAATGTGCTTACTCTTAAAGGGACAGTCAAGTCCAAAAAAAAACCTTTCATGATTCAAATAGGGCATGTAATTTTAAACAACTTTCCAATTTACTTTTATCACCAATTTTGCTTTGTTCTCTTGGTATTCTTAGTTGAAAGCTAAACCTAGGAGGTTCATATGCTAATTTATTAGACTTTGAAGGCCGCCTCTAATCTAAATGCATTTTGATAGTTTTTCACCACTAGAGGGCATAAGTTCATGTGTTTCATATAGATAACATTGAGTTCATGCACGTGAATTTACCATGGAGACAGCTCTGATTGGCTAAAATGCAAGTCTGTCAAAAGAACTGAAATAAGGGGACAGTCTGCTGAGGCTTAGACACAAGGTAATTACAGAGGTAAAATGTGTATAATTATAACTGTGTTGGTTATGCAAAACTGGGGAATTGGTAATTAAGGGATTATCTATCTTTTTAAAACAACAAAAATTCTGGTGTTGACTGTCCCTTTAAATAACTCCACGTGAGTGAGCACAATGTTATCTATATGGCACACATGAACACCTTCTAGCTGTGAAAAACTGTCAAATACATCCAGATAAGAGGCGGACTTCAAGGGCTTAGAAATTAGAATATAAGACTACCTAGGTTTAGCTTTCAACTAAGAATACCAAAAGAACAAAACAAATTTCATGAATCATGAAAGTTTAAAGGGACATGAAACCCAATTTTTTTTTCATGATTCAGATAGAGAATACAATTTTAAACAACTTTCTAATTTACTTCTATTATCTAATTCAGAGACAGCACTCACTGGTCTTGACAATACTGGATTTATTCAGTGACGTTTCGGGGAATACACCCCTTCATCGGGTCTGATGAAGGGGTGTATTCCCCGAAACGTCACTGAATAAATCCAGTATTGTCAAGACCAGTGAGTGCTGTCTCCTGATTTCCATATTCTACACCATATTCTAGCACCCTGGCATTTGGAACTAAAGTGTTAATGAGAGTGCACCTGCCAATACCTGCTGTGTGTGTGTGTATGTATGTATATATATGTGTGTGCAGTCGCCAATCAGCAGCTAGAACCTAGGTTCTTTGCTGCTCCTGAGCTTACTTAGATAAACCTAAGTTCTCAGAAAAGGATAACAAGAGAAGGAAGCAAATTAAATAATAGAAGTAAATTGGAAAGTGGTTTAAAATTGTATTCTCTATCTGAATCATGAAACAAACAATTTGGGTTTCATGTCCCTTAAACCCCTTAAGGACCACAGCACTTTTCCATTTTCTGACCGTTTGGGACCAGGGCTATTTTTACATTTTCTGCGGTGTTTGTGTTTAGCTGTATATTTCCTCTTACTCATTTACTGTACCCACACATATTATATATAGTTTTTCTCGTTATTAAATGGACTTTCTAAAGACATCATTATTTTCATCATATCTTATAATTTACTATAAAAAATGATAAAATATGAGGAAAAAATGGAAAAAAACACACTTTTTCTAACTTTGACCCCCAAAATATGTTACACATCTACAACCACCAAAAAACACCCATGCTAAATAGTTTCTAAATTTTGTCCTGAGTTTAGAAATACCCAATGTTTACATGTTCTTTGCTTTTTTTGCAAGTTATAGGGCAATTATGTACAAGTAGCACTTTGCTATTTCCAAACCATTTTTCCCCCCAAAATTTGCATAAGTTACATTTTAACACTAATATCTGTCAGTAATCCCTGAATAACCCTTGACATGTATATATTTTTTTTTAGTATACAACCCAAAGTATTGATCTAGGCCCATTTTGGTATATTTAATGCCACCATTTCACCGCCTAATGCGATCAAATAAAAAAATTGTTCACTTTTTTTACTAACTTTTTACAAACTTTAGGTTTCTCACTGAAATTATTTACAAACAACTTGTGCAATTATGACATAAATGATTGTAAATGCTTCTCTGGGACCCCCTGTGTTCAGAAACAGCAGACATTTATGACTTTGGCATTACTTTTTGGTAATTAGAAGGCCGCTAAATGCTGCTGCGCACCACACTTGTATTATGCCCAGCAGTGAAGGGGTTAATTAGGTGGCTTGTAGGGTTAATTTTTGCATTAGTGTAGTAGACAACCCAAAGTATTGATCTAGGCCCATTTTGGTATATTTCATGCCACCATTTCACTGCCAAATGCGATCAAATAAAAAAAAATTGTTACCTTTTTTACAAACTTTAGGTTTCTCACTGAAATTATTTGCAAACAGCTTGTGCAATTATGGCACAAATGGTTGTAAATGCTTCTCTTGGATCCCCTTTGTTCAGAAATAGCAGAGATATATGGCTTTGGCGTTGCTTTTTTGTAATTAGAAGGCCGCTAAATGCCGCTGCGCACCACGCTTGTATTATGCCCAGCAGTGACGGGGTTAATTAGGTAGCTTGTAAGGAGCTTGAAGGGTTAATTTTAGCTTTAGTGTAGAGATCAGCCTCCCACCTGACACATCCCACCCCTTGATCCTTCCCTGACTACTCTCAAACAGCTCTCTTCCCTCCCCCACCTCACTATTGTTACCGCCATCTTTAGTACAGGCAGAAAGTCTGCCAGTATAAAAATAAAAAGTTTGTGTTTGTTTTTTTTGTTTTTTTTTATTATATATTTTCTGCATTGTAGGATCCCCCCTTACCACCCAACCTCCCTGAGCCCCCCCCCCCAAACAGTTTTCTTACCCTCCCCCGCTCACTATTTGCAGCTGTTTGCCAGTACCCACTTTTGAATAAATATGCCCATTTTTTATATATATAAATATTTTTTTTTGTAGTGTAGCTGCTCCCACCCTCAATTCTCTACCCCCTCCCAGATCCCTTTTTCATCATTTACCCCCTCCCTCTCCCACCACCCTCTCCCACCACTTCTAATATGCTCATATGAGCAGATCGCGGGTGCACACGCACCCAAGTGACTTCACACTGCCTGCCGGAAGTTCACCATCGATGGTCGCCCACCCGCCTTCCTGCAATGGCTCCCACCCACCAACAGAGTGGCTCTCTCTGCACCGGATGACTAAATTTTTTTATTGCAGAATGCCTCAATATCGAGGCATCACTGCAATAACAGGAAAGCGTCTGGAAGCGATCAAGATCGCTTCCACCGCTTGAAAACACAGACGATGTACAAGGGTACGTCCTTGGTCGTTAACAACCGTTTTGTGTAGGATGTACCCTGTATGTCGTTGGTTGTTAAGGGGTTAATCAATTTTCACTCCCCTAGTACCATGTGAGAGTCATTAGCCAATCATAAAATGCTTATACATACTGTGTGCACTTTTTTTTTTAAAATTGCATGCTTTGTCTGAATCATGAAACATGACTTTAGTGGCTCATATATATATATATATATATATATATATATATATATATATATATATATATATATATATATATATATATATATATATATATATATATATATATATATATATATATATTTATATTATGTCTGAGTGACATATGACTGTGACTGTATGTTGTGTCTCAGACATGGGCTACAAGTGAACATGCTCATATATATAATGTCTGAGTGACATATGACTGTATGTTGTGTCTCAGACATAGGCTACAGGTAAGAATGCTCATATATATAATGTCTGAGTGACATATGACTGTGACTGTATGTTGTGTCTCAGACATGGGCTACAGGTAAGAATGCTCATATATATAATGTCTGAGTGACATATGACTGTATGTTGTGTCTCAGACATAGGCTACAGGTAAGAATGCTCATATATATAATGTCTGAGTGACATATGACGGTGACTGTATGTTGTGTCTCAGACATAGGCTACAGGTAAGAATGCTCATATATATAATGTCTGAGTGACATGTGACTGTATGTTGTTTCTCAGACATAGGCTACAGGTAAGAATGCTCATATATATAATGTCTGAGTGACATATGACTGACTGTATGTTGTGTCTCAGACATGGGCTACAAGTGAGCATGCTCATATATATAATGTCTGAGTGACATATGACGGTGACTGTATGTTGTGTCTCAGACATGGGCTACAAGTGAGCATGCTCATATATATAATGTCTGAGTGACATGATGGTGACTGTATGTTGTGTCTCAGACATGGGCTACAAGTGAGCATGCTCATATATATAATGTCTGAGTGACATATGACATATGACTGTATGTTGTGTCTCAGACATGGGCTGCAGGTAAGAATGCTCATATATATAATGTCTGAGTGACATATGACTGTGACTGTATGTTGTGTCTCAGACATGGGCTACAAGTGAGCATGCTCATATATATAATGTCTGAGTGACATATGACTGTATGTTGTGTCTCAGACATCGGCTACAGGTAAGAATGCTCATATATATAATGTCTGAGTGACATATGACTGTGACTGTATGTTGTGTCTGACATGGGCTACAAGTGAGCATGCTCATATATATAATGTCTGAGTGACATATGACTGTATGTTGTGTCTCAGACATAGGCTACAGGTAAGAATGCTCATATATATAATGTCTGAGTGACATATGACATATGACTGTATGTTGTGTCTCAGACATGGGCTACAAGTGAGCATGCTCATATATATAATGTCTGAGTGACATATGACGGTGACTGTATGTTGTGTCTCAGACATGGGCTACAAGTGAGCATGCTCATATATATAATGTCTGAATGACATATGACGGTGACTGTATGTTGTGTCTCAGACATGGGCTACAAGTGAGCATGCTCATATATATAATGTCTGAGTGACATATGACTGTGACTGTATGTTGTGTCTAAGACATGGGCTACAAGTGAGCATGCTCATATATATAATGTCTGAGTGACATATGACATATGACTGTATGTTGTGTCTCAGACATGGGCTGCAGGTAAGAATGCTCATATATATAATGTCTGAGTGACATATGACTGTGACTGTATGTTGTGTCTCAGACATGGGCTACAAGTGAACATGCTCATATATATAATGGTGTCAGGGTTTAAAGGCTCCCTGTGGAGGTGCGCTCACGGATGCATATATCAGATTAAATGTCCAATAAAGGCGGCAGCTCTTCCAAAAGATTTGAGTACGATGAGAGGATCTGTATTTAAGAAAAGAAGGCGCCAAACATAGGGTGATATCGTCACTAACTGCAAACACGCTCAGGTAACAGATAGAAGGGATACTTACAAACACGGCGGCACCAAGATGTGCCTAGCAAAACAGACCGGGACCTCAACCGTCACCCGGAAGACCAACCAATGGCATGCACCAAACGTCCCGCAGTCACGTGAGTGTTGCAGCCAATCCCGAATCCTTGGGCTCACACACCTTCCTTCCAAGTGTCCGATTGAGCAAAATAGCAACAGTGTAGACAAACCAGGTGTCCCATACACTGCAGTTTCTGGAAATTGATTGGTTATGATACTAGGGTAAAAAGATGACCCATATACCAAAATGGGCCTAGATCAATACTTTGGGTTGTCTTCTAAAAAAAAATATATACATGTCAAGGGATATTCAGGTATTCCTGACAGATATCAGGGTTCCAATGTAACTAGCGCTAATTTTGAAAAAAAGTTGTTTGGAAATAGCAAAGTGCTACTTGTATTTATGGCCCTATAACTTGCAAAAAAAGTAAAGAACATGTAAACATTGGGTATTTCTAAACTCAGGACAAAATTTAGAAACTATTTAGCATAGGTGTTTTTTGGTGATTGTAGATGTGTAACAGATTTTGGGGGTCAAAGTTAGAAAAAGTGTGTTTTTTTTCAATTTTTTCCTCATATTTTATATTTTTTTTATAGGAAATTATAAGATATGATGAAAATAATGGTATCTTTAGAAAGTCCATTTAATGGCGAGAAAAACGGTATATAATATGTGTGGGTACAGTAAACGAGTAAGAGGAAAATTACAGCTAAACACAAACACCGCAGAAATGTAAAAATAGCCATTGTCATTAAGGGTAAGAAAATTGAAAAATGGTCCGGTCATTAAGGGGTTAAAGGGACATGAAACCAACATTTTTTCTTTCACGATTTAGAAAGAGCATGCAATTTCAAACAACTTTCTAATTTACTTCTATTATCTAATTTGCTTAATTCTCTTTATATCCTTTGCTGAAAATCATATCTACTGTAAATAGGCTCGGTAACTGCTGATTGCCCCATCCATGTGCATTGCTGTTTCTTGAACAAAGGATATCTAAAGAATAAAGCAAATTAGCTAATATGAGTAAATTGGAATGTTGTTTAAAATTGTATTCTCTATCTGAATCATGAAAGGAATATTTTGGGTTTCATGTCCATTTAAGTTCACCAAACAGTTCAATATCAAACACCATCTTTAAAGGGACAGTCTAGTCAAAACTAAACTTTTATGATTCAGATTCAGGACATGCAATTTTAAACAACTTTCCAATTTACTTTTATCATCAAATTTGCATTGTTCCCTTGGTGGTAAACATAGATAGACTCAAACTGATTTCTAAACCGTTGAAAACCGCCTCTTAGCTCAGAGCATTTTGAAAGTTTTTCACAGTTAGACAGTGTTAGTTCATGTGTGTCATATAGATAACATTGTGCTCACTCTTGTGAAGTTATTTAGGAGTCTTCACTGATTGACTACACTGCATGTCTGTCAAAAGCACTTAGATAAGGAGACTGTCTGCAGAGGCTTAGATACAAGGTAAACACAGAGGTAAAACGTATGTTAATATAACTGTGTTGGTTATGCAAAAACGGGGAATGGATAATAAAGGGATTATCTATCTTTTTAAATAAGAAAACTTTTGGTGTAGACTGTCTCTTTAAGGAGCTAAGCTTGGTTTTCTTATGGGGCAGCTCAGTGACTACAAATATTCACATTTTGAAATAAATTGATTCAATATTTTACAGTGATTGAGCGTGGCATACACTAGACTTTTTTTGTGTGTCCCCCAATCAATGGACAGTAAGGGGGTCCCAACATTGCTAGAGGTGGCCCTGTCTGTGCCCCCAAGACATGATTTCCTTGCATGCTCACTTATAGCCCATGTCAGACACAACATACAGTCACAGTCATATGTCACTCAGACATTATATATATCAGCATGCTCACTTGTAGCCCATGTCTGAGACACAACATACAGTCACAGTCATATGTCACTCAGACATTATATATATATGAGCATTCTTACCTGTAGCCCATGTCTGAGAAACAACATACAGTCACCGTCATATGTCACTCAGACATTATATATATGAGCATGCTCACTTGTAGCCCATGTCTGAGACACAACATACAGTCACCATCATGTCACTCAGACATTATATATATGAGCATGCTCACTTGTAGCCTATGTCTGAGACACAACATACAGTCAGAGTCATATGTCACTCAGACATTATATATATGAGCATTCTTACATGTAGCCCATGTCTGAGACACAACATACAGTCACAGTCATATGTCACTCAGACATTATATATATGAGCATGCTCACTTGTAGCCCATGTCTGAGACACAACATACAGTCACCGTCATATGTCACTCAGACATTATATATATGAGCATGCTCACTTGTAGCCTATGTCTGAGACACAACATACAGTCAGAGTCATATGTCACTCAGACATTATATATATGAGCATTCTTACCTGTAGCCCATGTCTGAGACACAACATACAGTCACAGTCATATGTCACTCAGACATTATATATATGAGCATGCTCACTTGTAGCCCATGTCTGAGACACAACAAACAGTCACAGTCATATGTCACTCAGACATTATATATATGAGCATGCTCACTTGTAGCCCATGTCTGAGACACAACATACAGTCATATGTCATATGTCACTCAGACATTATATATATGAGCATGCTCACTTGTAGCCCATGTCTGAGACACAACAAACAGTCACAGTCATATGTCACTCAGACATTATATATATGAGCATGCTCACTTGTAGCCCATGTCTGAGACACAACATACAGTCATATGTCATATGTCACTCAGACATTATATATATGAGCATTCTTACCTGTAGCCTATGTCTGAGACACAACATGCAGTCACAGTCATATGTCACTCAGACATTATATATATGAGCATTCTTACCTGTAGCCCATGTCTGAGACACAACATACAGTCACAGTCATATGTCACTCAGACATTATATATATGAGCATGCTCACTTGTAGCCCATGTCAGACACAACATACAGTCACAGTCATATGTCACTCAGACATTATATATATGAGCATGCTCACTTGTAGCCCATGTCAGACACAACATACAGTCACAGTCATATGTCACTCAGACATTATATATATGAGCATTCTTACCTGTAGCCTATGTCTGAGACACAACATACAGTCAGAGTCATATGTCACTCAGACATTATATATATGAGCATTCTTACCTGTAGCCCATGTCTGAGACACAACATACAGTCACAGTCATATGTCACTCAGACATTATATATATGAGCATGCTTACTTGTAGCCCATGTCAGACACAACATACAGTCACAGTCATATGTCACTCAGACATTATATATATGAGCATTCTTACCTGTAGCCTATGTCTGAGACACAACATACAGTCACAGTCATATGTCACTCAGACATTATATATATGAGCATGCTCACTTGTAGCCCATGTCTGAGACACAACATACAGTCACAGTCATATGTCACTCAGACATTATATATATGAGCATGCTCACTTGTAGCCCATGTCTAAGACACAACATGCAGTCAGAGTCATATGTCACTCAGACATTATATATATGAGCAAGTCTGCCAGTACTAAATAAAAGGAGTTTTTCTTTTTTTTAATAAAAAAAATTAAAATGTTTTAGCTGTGATGGACTCCTGCCTTAGCCCCAACCTCCATGATCCCCCCCCCCCAGCTCTCTAACCCTCTCCCCTACCTAATTGCCGCCATCTTGGGTACTGGCAGCTGTCTGCCAGTACCCAATTTGCCCCCAAAACAAGTGTTTTTTTTTGCAATTTTTTGCCATTTTAATATTTTCTGTAGTGTAGCAGCCCCCCACAATACCCCAACCCCCTCCCCCTCCCAGATCCTTATATATTTATTTATATTATATTTTTGTCCCCCCTTCCTTTCTCATTGGTGGCAGTGGCCATGTAATCGGGCGCGCACGCGCACCCCCGCGCACGCGCACGCGCACCCCCGCACGCTCCCGGCACCCGGCGTGCACATAGCACTTACAGGAACCGGATGCCGGGTAGCGATGGGCCGCCCACCCGCCTCCCTGATGTGCTCCCACCCACCAACGAACCGGCACCATCGCTACCGGTGCAGAGAGGGCCACAGAGTGGCTCTCTCTGCATCGGAGTCTTCTAAATGGTATTGCAGGATGCCTCCATATGGAGGCATCACTGCAATACCCTGAGAGCTGCTGGAAGCGATTGCGATCGCTTCCAGCACTCTCTTAGACAACTGACGTACCAGGTACGTCTATTGTCATTAACTGTAAGTTAATGCATGACGTACCTGGTACGTCAGTTGTCATTAAGGGGTTAAAGGGACACTAAAGCCAAAAATTTTCTTTCATCATTCAAGTAGAGAATACAATTTTAAACAACATTCCAATCGACTTGTATTATCTCAATTGCTTCATTCCTTAGATATTCTTTGTTGAAGAAATAGCAATGCACATGTGTGAGCCAATCACACAAAGCATCTATGTGCAGCAACCAATCAGCAGCTACTGATCCTATCTAGATATGCTTTTCAGCAAAGTATATCAAGAGAATTAAGTAAAGTAGATAATAAAAGTAAATTAGAACGTTGTTTAAAATTGTATGCTATTTCTAAATCATGAAAGAAAAAAATTTGGGTTTCATGTCCCTTTAAGCTTAAATTCTTTGTTGAAGCGAGCTGCTGATTGGTAGCTGTACATATATGCCTCTTGTCATTGGCTCACCAGATGTGTTCACCTAGCTACCAGTAGTTTATTGCTGTTCCTGAGCCAACCTAGGTATGCTTTTTAACAAAGGATACAAAAAGAACAAAGCAAATTAGATAATGGAAGTACATTGGTAGTTTAAATGTCCTTGCTCGTGTCATGAAATATATATATATTTATATATTTGTTTCATATCCTTTTATATTCACTTCTTTCTCTTGGTATCCTTTGTTCAAAAGCAGGTAGGTAGGCTCAGGAAGGTTGCTATTTGGAAGCACATTTTGCTTTAAAGGGACATAATACTCATACGCTAAGTCACTTGAAAGTGATAACTGTAAAAAGCTGACAGGAAAATATCACCTGGACATCTCTATTAATAAGGGAAGATATTTTACCTCACAATTTCTTCAGCTCACCAGTGTAAGTGCAGCTGCAAGTTGAAAAAAAAACAGGAAAAAAAACCCACAATAGCCAATCGGCATCAGCAGTGCTGAGGTAATACTTTGCTGTGATCTCATGAGATTTAATAGAACTTAAATAAACTGAATAGGAAAATAACATGACTGTACCTGCACATGACAGATACACACTCCCTAGCAAGTCCTGGGACTAGCATCCTGACTGGCTGCTTAAAGTCTCTTTACAATGAAGTGTGAATACTTAGGACATTGTGAGGTAGAATATTTTCCTTTTTTACATAGAGAAGTTCAGGTGATATTTTCTAGTCAGCTTTTTACAGCTATGTTGTATCAGTTTCAAGTGCTTCAACATTTTGGTATCGTGTCCCTTTAACTGTTATACATTGTGCACTCAGTGCTGCCATCTGTTGATCAACAGTGTTTTTGCAAAATTGCTTCCATATTGTTCTCAAAACCTAGGTACTCTCTTCAACAAAGAATACAGTGAGAACAAAGTAAATAATATAATAGAAGAAATTGGTATATTAATTCCTACATGCGTATGTCACTCCTGATTGGCTCAGTGACTTTGCACTTCTTAGGAGCTGCAATGTGCTTCAGCTCCTAAGTAGGACTTTAGCTTTGTGATAAAACAATGTTGTACATGCTGTAACAAATTAGATCATTTATGTTTTTGCATTAGAATATCTCTTTAAATTAAAAAAAAAAATGTAAAATTATTAAAATATAGGGACTAGGACCAAAATGTGTTTTATTTGACTGTGAAATGATAAAAACTGTTTTATGCTAAAGATATATGAATTGGGAACATAAATTAAATGAAACTGCTCTCATTTGTACAGATGAAGATATTGCTGATGTAGTGAAATTTGAAATAACGGAAGATCTGTATGTGAGGAGTCAGTTGGAAGTGCCAGATGAGAAAACCAGTGTCAGCCGAGGTGAACAAACACATATGTAGCATCTATAAGACGTGGGTTACAAGCGAGCGTGCACATGTATGTCTGCGGGACGTGGGTTACAGGCGAGCGTGCACATGTATGTCTATAAGACGTGGGTTACAGGTGAGCGTGCACATGTATGTCTGTGGGATGTGGGTTACAAGCGAGCGTGCACATGTATGTCTGTGGGACGTGGGTTACAGTCGAGCATGCACATGTATGTCTGTGACATGGGTTTTAGGCAGATGTGCACACATGTCTGGGATGTGTGCTACAGGCGAGCGTTCACATATGTCTATAAGACGTGGGTTACAGGTGAGCGTGCACATGTATGTCTGTGGGACATGGGTTACAGGGAGCGTGCACATATGTCTGAGAGACATGGGTTACAGGGAGCGTGCACATATGTCTGAGGGACATGGGTTACAAGGGAGCATGCACATATGTCTGAAGGACATGGGTTACAGTGGAGCGTGCACATGTATGTCTGTGGGATGTGGGTTTCAGGTGGATGTGCATATATATGTCTGTGGGATGTGGGCTACAGGCGAGTGTGCACTTATGTCTGAGGGACATGGGTTACATGCGGGCGTACATGTGTATGTCTGAGGGGCGTGGATTACTGGTGGGCATGCGCATGTATGAGGGACATGGGTTACAGGCGTGCACATGTATGTCTGAGGAAGTGGGTTACAGGCAGGCATGAACATGTATGAGGGACATGAGTTACAGGCGTGTACATATATGTCTGAGGAATTTGGGTTATAGGCGGGCATGCATATATATACCTGAGGGACATAGGTTACATGCGGTCGTGCATATATTCATATCTAAGGGATATAGGTTACAGGCGGGTGTGTATGTGTATATATATATATATATATATATATATATATATATAAACACACATAAAGTCCAGTACTCACTCACAAGCTCTCAGCTAGGATTAAAAAGCAAAACCGGAAGAGTTAGTTACCGCATTTACCACATATATATATATATAAACACAGTATCTCACAAAGGTGAGTACATCCCTCACATTTTTGTAAATATTTTATTATATCTTTTCATGTGACAACACTAAAGAAATGACACTTTGCTACAAGGTAAAGTAGTGAGTGTACAGCCTGTATAACAGTGTAAATTTGCTGTCCCCTTAAAATAACTCAACACACAGCTATAAATGTCTAAACCGTTGGCAACAAAAGTGAGTACAGCCCTAAGTGGAAATGTCCAAATTGGGCCCAAAGTGTCAATATTTTGTGTGGCCACCATTATTTTCCAGCACTGCCTCAACCCTCTTGGGCATGGAGTTCATCAGAGCTTCACAGGTTGCCACTGGAGTCCTCTTCCACTCCTCCATGACATTATCACGGAGCTGGTGGATGTTCGAGACCTTGCACTCCTCCACCTTCTGTTTGAGGATGCCCCACAGATGTTCAATAGGGTTTAGGTCTGGAGACATGCATGGCCAGTCCATCACCTTTACCCTCAGCTTCTTTAGCAAGGCAGTGGTTATCTTGGAGGTGTGTTTGGGGTTGTTATGTTGGAATACTGCCCTGCGGCCCAGTCTCCGAAGGGCAGGGATCATGCTCTGCTTCAGTATGTCACAGTACATGTTGGCTTTCATGGTTCCCTCAATTAACTGTAGCTCCCCAGTGCCGGCAGCATTCATGCTCCCACCACCATGCTTGACTGTAGGCAAGACAAACTTGTCTTTGTACTCCTCACCAGGTAGCCGCCACACACGCTTGACACCATCTGAACCAAATAAGTTTATCTTGGTCTCATCGGACCACAGGACATGGTTGCAGTAATCCTTGTCCTTAGTTTGCTTGTCTTCAGCAAACTGTTTGCAGACTTTCTTGTGCATCATCTTTAGAAGAGGCTTCCTTCTGGGACGACAGCAGTGAACGGCGTATGGTCTGAGCACTGACAGGTTGAGCCCCTCCCCTTCAGCCTCTGCAGCAATGCTGGCAGCACTCATACGTCTATTTCCCAAAGACAACCTCTGGATATGATGCTGAGCACGTGTACTCAACTTCTTTGGTCGACCATGGCGAAGCCTGTTCTGGGTGGAACCTGTCCTGTGAAACCGCTGTATGGTCTTGCCCACCGTGCTGCAGCTCAGTTTCAGGGTTTTGGCAATCTTCTTATAGCGTAGCCCATCTTTATGTAGAGAAACAATTCTTTTTTTCCGATCCCAGAGCGTTCTTTGCCATGAGGTGCCATATTGAACTTCCAGTGACCATTATGAGAAAGTGTGAGAGTGATAACATCAAATTTAACACACCTGCTCCCCATTCACACCTGAGACCTTGTAACATTAACGAGTCACATGACACAAGGAGGGAAAATGGTTAAATGGGCCCAATTTGGACATTTCCACTTAGGGGTGTACTCACTTTTGTTGTCAACGGTTTAGACATTAATGGCTGTATGTTGAGTTATTTTGAGAGACAGCAAATTTACACTGTTATACAGGCTGTGCACTCACTACTTTACATTGTAGCAAAGTGTCATTTCTTAAGTGTTGTCACATGAAAAGATATAATAAAATATTTACAAAAATGTGAGGGGTGTACTAACTTTTGTGAGATACTGTATATCTATATCTATATATCTATATATTTTATTATTATTCTTTATTTCTAAAGCGCCAACAGACCAACAGATTCCGCAGCGCTGATCTCTCTCTCTCTCTTTCTCTTTCTCTTTCTCTCTCTCTTTCTCTCTCTCTCTCTTTTCCTCTCTCTCTCGTATGCATCTCTTCTGATGTCTGAATTTATGACTTTAATGTAAATGTGTTATAAGTTCCTTTGTACAATTTCTGTGTGTATCCCCAGCCATTTGTCTCCCCCCAATCTCATTTGCAAGTGTGTGTAACTCCAGTCTACCTAACTAGTCTGCTTGTACACAGTTAAGAACTGGAGTTAGAAACTTGAGGGGGAAACTACAGTCCCACTTACAGGTAAAACTTACTAACTATACACCTGCACAATGATCTCCATGTCTTTTCTGCTATTTCTGTCTGCCCTTTTCCTAAAACCCTCTGCACTTCCCTATAACAACTTCCCCTATGCTGTCCTCTCATGAACTACTCTGTCTCCTTAGAAATACTTCCCCATCTAACTCTCCTGTGTCTAATCATACCTACTCCTACAAGTCTCACTCTCATCTTTTGTCAATCTCACTGCTGCTACTACTGCTTGCTGCTGGTGATGTCTCTCCTAACCCTGGACCTGCAGCAATCACCACACTTTTACACTCGCACTTTGTCCCCCACTGCAAAAACTCTAGGTCACGCAATCCTAACAATCTCTTCTCTATTAACCCACAGCGCTTATCCCCACTCTGTTCTTGTGCTCTTTGGAATGCACAACCTGTTTTTTTCTAATGCTTTTAGCAATTACTGAAACCTGGTTATCTTCTGACACTGCTTCCATTGCTGCTCTCACGCACGGTGGTCTCCACTTTAGCCACACGCCTGGGCTAAAGTGGTCATCCAAGATGGCGTCCCTCGAATTCCGATTGGCTGATAGGATTCTATCAGCCAATCGGAATTAAGGTAGGAATATTCTGATTGGCTGATGGAATCAGCCAATCAGAATCAAGTTCAATCCGATTGGCTGATCCAATCAGCCAATCAGATTGAGCTCGCATTCTATTGGCTGATCGGAACAGCCAATAGATTGCGAGCTCAATCTGATTGGCTGATTGAATCCTATCAGCCAATCGGAATTCGATCGACGCCATCTTGGATGACGTCCCTTAAAGGAACCGTCATTCGTCGTTAGTCCGTCGGGCCAGCAGGATGTTCCGCGTCGGAGGTCTGCAAGATGGATCCGGAAGAAAGAAGATTGAAGATGCCGTTGATAGAAGACTTCATCCGGATCATGGACCTCTTCAGCTCCCGCTTGGATGAAGACTTCAGCCGGATCATGGACCTCTTCAGCCCCCCGCTTGGGCTTGGATCAGGACATTGGAGGAGCTCTTCTGGACAGATCGTTGAACCCGGTGAGGTGAAGATAAGGTAGGAAGATCTTCAGGGGCTTAGTGTTAGGTTTATTTAAGGGGGGTTTGGGTTAGATTAGGGGTATGTGGGTGGTGGGTTGTAATGTTGGGGGGCTTGGGTATTGTATTTTTTCTTTTACAGGCAAAAGAGCTGAACTTCTTGGGGCATGCCCCGCAAAGGGCCCTGTTCAGGGCTGGTAAGGTAAAAGAGCTTTGAACTTTAGTTATTTAGAATAGGGTAGGGCATTTTTTTATTTTGGGGGGCTTTGTTATTTTATTAGGGGGCTTAGAGTAGGTGTAATTAGTTTAAAATTGTTGTAATATTTTTCTTATGTTTGTAAATATTTTTTTATTTTTTGTAACTTAGTTCTTTTTTATTTTTTGTACTTTAGCAAGTTTATTTAATTGTATTTATTTGTAGCAATTGTATTTAATTAATTTATTGATAGTGTAGTGTTAGGTTAATTGTAGGTAATTGTAGGTAGTTTATTTAATTAATTTATTGATAGTATAGTGTTAGGTTTAATTGTAACTTAGGTTAGGATTTCTTTTACAGGTAAATTTGTAATTATTTTAACTATTTTAGCTATTAAATAGTTCTTAACTATTTAATAGCTATTGTACCTGGTTAAAATAAATACAAAGTTACCTGTAAAATAAATATTAATCCTAAAATAGCTATAATATAATTATTATTTATATTGTAGCTATATTAGGATTTATTTTACAGGTAAGTATTTAGCTTTAAATAGGAATAATTTATTTAATAAGAGAGAATTAATTTCGTTAGATTTAAATTATATTTAATTTAGGGGGGTGTTAGTGTTAGGGTTAGACTTAGCTTTAGGGGTTAATACATTTATTAGAATAGCGGTGAGCTCCAGTCGGCAGATTAGGGGTTAATAATTGAAGTTAGGTGTCGGCGATGTTAGGGAGGGCAGATTAGGGGTTAATACTATTTATGATAGGGTTAGTGAGGCGGATTAGGGGTTAATAACTTTATTATAGTAGCGCTCAGGTCCGGTCGGCAGATTAGGGGTTAATAAGTGTAGGCAGGTGGAGGCGACGTTGTGGGGGGCAGATTAGGGGTTAATAAATATAATATAGGGGTCGGCGATGTTAGGGCAGCAGATTAGGGGTACATAGGGATAATGTAAGTAGCGGCGGTTTACGGAGCAGCAGATTAGGGGTTAAAAATAATATGCAGGTGTCAGCAATAGCGGGGGCGGCAGATTAGGGGTTAATAAGTGTAATGCTAGGGGTGTTTAGACTCGGGGTACATGTTAGGGTGTTAGGTGCAGACGTAGAAGTGTTTCCCCATAGCAAACAATGGGGCTGCGTTAAGAGCTGAACGCAGCTTTTTTGCAAGTGTTAGGTTTTTTTTCAGCTCAAACAGCCCCATTGTTTCCTATGGGGGAATTGTGCACGAGCACGTTTTTGAGGCTGGCCGCTTGCGTAAGCAACTCTGGTATTGAGAGTTGAAGCTGCGTTAAAAATGCTCTACGCTCCTTTTTTGGAGCCTAACGCAGCCTTTATGTGGACTCTCAATACCAGAGTTATTTTTATGGTGCGGCCAGAAAAAAGCCGGCGTTAGTTTTTCGGGTCGTTACCGACAAAACTCCAAATCTAGCCGTTTCTCTCTACAAATACACCTGCTCTAATCCTGGGGGACTTTAACATCCCCATTGATAACCCTGCCCCTGCTGCCTCTAAGCTTCTCTCACTCACAAACTCCTTTGGTCTCTCACAATCCACCCTACTCACCGCAATAGACACTCTATTGATCTGGTATTCTCCTACCTCTGCTCTCTCTCTTTCTCTCTCTCTCTCTCTCTCTCTCTTTCTCTCTCTCTCTCTCTCTGACGTCACCTGTCGCCCATTTCCCATCTCAGACCACCATCTGCTCACCTATAATCTTGATATACAGGCTAAACCTACTTCTCCCCCTCGCCCCCGCACCTGTAGAAATCTGCACACTGTGGATCCTCTCCAACTTTCAAACCTAATTCAAAAACGCCTCCCCTACACTTCCACGATATCCTGCCCTTACCTTGCTACAACCCACTATAACAATACTCTCTCCTATGCACTTGACACTTTGGCTCCTCCCTAAATACGTAAAACCCCACCAACCCTGGCACTCTAAGCAAATGCGCTACCTGCAAAAATGCTCCCGTGCTACTGAACTTGCCTAGAGGAATTCCTGCTCTAAACCAGATTTCCGCCACTATAGTTAATTCTTTATTCTTACTCCTCTGCCCTTCACGTAGCCAAGCAAACCTACTTCTATTCTCTTAAATCTACTCACTCCTCAAACCCTAAACGTCTCGTCTCCATTTTCAACTCTCTCCTCTATCTACCTGCACCACCCCCTTCATCTGCCTTTAGTGCTCAAGACCTGGCAGACTACTTTTTCAACAAAACACTAACCATCCGATGTAATATCCCAACACAAGACTGCAACCTTCCATCTCTGCCCCGGTCACCCCCTCTACCACTCTCGGCACCTTCCCCCCAACCACTGAGAATGAAGTGAGTTCCCTATTGTCTTCCTCACACCTCACTACCTGCCCACTTGACCCTATCCCTTCACATCTAATATCTTCTCTGTCTTCTACCCTCACTCCAGCTCTTGCATATTCAACATATCCCTTACTACTGTTTTATTCCCATCTTCCTTCAAACATGCAAAGGTCATCCCCATCCTCAAAAAACTCTCCCTCTACCCCAATTCTCCTGCAAACTACGGCCCCATATCACTGCTACCGGTAGCGTCAAAAGTCCTGGAAAAACTAGTTTTCGAACGCCTAACCCACTTCTTGTCCTCTAACTCATTTCTTGACCAACTGCAATCTGGCTTCCGTCCCCAACACTCAACTAAGACTGCCCTCACAAAGGTTACTAACAATCTTCTTTCTGCTAAAAACAACGGCCACTACTCTATACTTATCTTACTTGACCTGTCTGCTGCCTTTGACACCGTTTACCATCCCCTTCTCCTACGGACTCTCAGCTCCCTTGGGCTCTCTGACACTGCCCTCTCGTGGATCCGCTCTTATCTCTCTAATAGGTCCTTTTCTGTTTCTTTTGCTGGCGATTCCTCTCCATTGCCTCTGTCTGTTGGAGTACCTCAAGGCTCTGTTATGGGTCCTCTACTCTTCTCTATTTATACTTCCTCACTGGGTAAACTTATCAGTAGCTATGGCTTCAACTATCACCTCTATGCTGATGATACTCAGATCTACCTATCCACCCCTGCACTCTCTCCTTCTGTTCTTTCTCATATCAGTGTCTGGCATTTCTTCTTGGATGGCCTCTCTTTCAGGGTTTTTACCTGCTTTGTTTGCTATGTGCTGCTGGCAGCCATTTTACTCACCTCTCTTGCTGACTCTGGTGCATAGTGTGTGATGCTGCTCATTTCCTGCACGCCCTGTTATGGCCAGACTGGTGTACATCATCCATGTGAGACAGGTTGCAGTCTCAGAATTGTGATGTCATCACTTATTTAAAGGGCCTCTGTTCAGTATGCTTTGCCCTTGCGTTGTCTCAGACCTGTTTGTGAGTTCCAGTTCCTGTGTATTACCTGGCTGTCTGACGTCCCTCCTGGTTCCTGATCCTGGGCTTGTTCCTGACTCTGTTGTTCTCCTTGTTCCTGATTCCGGCTCGTCTGACTACTTGCTTTGGCTCCTGACTTGGCTCGTCTGACTACCAGCTCTGGTTTTGACTCCTGGCTTATTTTATTTGTGGACTTTTTATTATTTTTGTTATTAATAATGGTGTGATTATTTTTGCACTTCTCGTCTCAGTCTGATTCCTGGCACCCTGACACTACGCAA
Organism: Bombina bombina; assembly: GCF_027579735.1. NCBI lineage: Eukaryota > Metazoa > Chordata > Amphibia > Anura > Bombinatoridae > Bombina > Bombina bombina. The sequence continues at coordinate 513,061,578 of NC_069505.1, read as the reverse complement.
GGGCCATGAATCCTGATGGTGCTAATTATCCACCTTTACCTACCATCATTTCCAGGATGGATGAACAGGATCACCGCTTGGATCAATTTGCACTAGCACTGCACATTTGGACCAAAGTGTCCCGCAAGTTATTGCTGCTCCTGTTTCCACTACTGCACCTAGTCCTACCAGGAGCATGTCCGGTTCTGCACCTCTACCTCAGCGATATGGAGGCGATCCTATTCAGTGCAGATGGTTTTTGAACCAGGTGGGCATTTATTTTGAGATGTTACCTCAGGCGTTTCCCTCTGACAGAGCTAAGGTGGGATTTCTCATCTCGTTACTCTCTGACACAGCTCTTGCCTGGGCTAATCCCTTGTGGGAGACTAATAAACCTGTGATTTCAAACTACCCTGAATTTGTGGCCTCCTTTCGAAGAGTATTTGATGTTCCGGCTCGCTCCTCCTCTGCTGCTAAACTACTCATGTCCATTCAGCAAGGTACAAGATCTGTTGCTCGGTATGCCATTGAGTTCCGTACGCTTGCTGCAGAGGTAGGTTGGAACAATAAAGCCCTTGTTGCCGCCTTCTTTCATGGGCTCTCTGATGCGATTAAAGACAAAGTTGCTGCCAGAGATTTACCAGAGGATCTCGAGGCATTGGTGTCTTTTTTTTTTTTCTCAGACTCAGAGAGAGGCCCTCTTTCAAGGAGCGTTTGCGGAAGCCTCCTGTTCTGTTGTCTCCTACGTGTTTGTTCCCACCCATGCCTCCCTCTCCTCCTATGCCTCCTGGTCCGAGTCACCAAGTACTGCTCAGCCAATGCAGTTGGGATTCACGCGTCTCTCCGCAGCGGAGAGGGCCTTTAGGATGAGAGAGGGGCTCTGCCTCTATTGTGGGTTACAGGGCCACCTTTTGAAGTCTTGTCCTACACGGCCGGGAAACACTCACACCTAAGGTCCTGTCGGGGGCAGACCGTGGGTGGTTTATCCTTGTCCCCGGAACCCCTTAAGGAGAAACCTTTGGTCACGGTTGTCCTTTCCTGGGTGGACTCCTCCATAGTCCTCCATTGAGGCCATTGATGGCAGGCCCCTTCAACCCGCACTCGTTACTCACCTTCAGCCCGCACTCCATTATCCATGGCTGTTGGGGCTCTCCATTTTTAAACCCTCCAGTTCCAGGTGATAAATTCACTGCATTTTCCAGTTGTTCTGGGCTATCCCTGGCTCCAAAAGCACAATCCCAGTCTCGACTGGTGCAGGTCCGAAATTTTGTCGTGGTCTCTGCAATGTATTTCCACTTGTCTTCGGAAACCAGTCAAAGTCTTGTCCACTTCTTCGGTATCTCAATTGCCAGAGGAGTACCAGGAGTTTCTAGAGGTTTTTGACAAGGTGCGTGCCGGTACGTTGCCTCCTCACCGGTCTTACAATTGTGCCATAGACCTGCAACCCGGAGCCATTTACCCTCTGTCTGTTGCAGAGAATTGTGCTATGGAGGAGTGTGTTGCCGATGCTCTGTCGTGGGGGATCATCCGCAAATCCTACTCTCCTGCAGGGGCTGGCTTCTTCTTTGTGAAGAAAAAGGGTGGCGAGTTAAGACCATGCATCGATTATAGGGGTCTTAAGCGTCTTACTGTTAAGAGTGCTTACCCTATTCCACTCATTACGAAACTCTTTGACCGCCACAAGGGAGCTACGGTCTTTTCTAAACTTGATTTGAGTGGAGCGTACAATCTCATTAGGATCAAAGAGGGCCACGAATGGAAAACAGCATTTAACACCAGGAGCGGGCATTATGAGTATCTTGTAATGCTCCTGCTGTTTTCCAGGAATTTATTAATGATGTCCTACGAGATATGTTGCAACAGTGTGTTGTGGTGTATTTAGACGACATCCTCATACACTCACCCACACTTGAGGCTCATCGTTCTGATGTTACATGGGTTCTTCAGAGACTACGTGAGAACGGCCTGTTTTGTAAACTCGAGAAATGTGAGTTCCATCAGACTCAAGTAACCTTCCTAGGTTATGTTATCTCCGTTGCAGGGTTCTCCATGAATCCTGACAAGTTGTCTGCAGTGGCCTCACTCAGTTGGTCTTGGTCTATTCAACGTTTTTTGGGGGTTCACCAATTACTATAGAAAGTTTATTAAAAACTTTTCTTCCTTTTGCCCTTATTAGTAAAGGAGTTAGACCAAATCAGAGATCCTTAATATCACACTAGACTCGCATAAAAAGAAAATAGCAGAGAAACTTACCCCATTTAAATGGAACATACTTTCTCTTAAATATCTAGGAATCTACCTTGCCACATCTATAGAGACAATACACCAGCTTAACTATGAAAAGATTAAAGAGGAGATCATAAGAGATCTATCTTGGCTAGGCCGTATCAACCTGATAAAGATGAATATATTTCCTAGAATTTTGTACATTCTCCAGAAACTGCCAATCCCCTTGACAGAAAAATACCTAAATACACTACAACGAGCACTGAGTGATTTTACATGGCACAAGAAACACCCTAGAATTAATAAACAGCTTATGTCCTTACCCAAAATACAAGGAGGGCTTGGCCTACCTAATTTAACCTATTACAGGTACGCAATATTTCTACAAAGAATAGTCGACTGGAATATACATGGTAAGCTTAAACGATGGGTGGGCATAGAGCAGAGAATTGCTCAAACACCAAATCTTAGTAGACATTCCTGGACATTCCCAACACAAAAATGTAAACACTTTAATACTACCCCTTGATATCAGAAACTTACACGATGTGGAATAAAATAATGATACAATTTCCGAATCTTTCTTCAAGACCCTCCCCGCTCACGTCCTTGGTAGCAAATGGTGAATTTAATCTAGGTACAAGTATAGAGAAACACTGTTACCCTTCTCATATCCATGACTTCCCGATATGCTGGCTTATACAGAACGAGCAGATTAAAACACAAGCTGAACTAATACAACAAGGCTTCACCTGTCTCACTAACTGGTTCACATATAGGCGTATTCACAGTTTTATCACAACTCACAAACAATCTCCAAATATGACTAGACCATTAACTAACTATGAGCAGTTATGTATCAGGAGCCCCCCAGTTCGTCACACACTATCGATGATATATAAGATACTAATCACCCCATTCCCAGGGCATCCTCTCCCATACCTAGAAAGCTGGGGAAGAGATATAGGAATAATAATTCAACAACATACAGGCATGAAGATAGTCCAATCCACACTAAAAACTTCCATCTCTACGGCCACTACAGAAATTAACCTAAAGATACTAAATAGATGGTATTACACACCTCAAAAAATTCATCGATTATATCACAGAGCTAGCAATAAGTGCTGGCGTTGTGGCCACGTTAATAGTGGCATGACTCACATGTGGTGGTGGTGCACAGTTATACAAAATTTGTGGAGATCTGTTATTAATGAAGTAGAGGATATATTAGAGCTCCAATTTCCATTGGACCCACTACTTTGGCTACTGAATAAACCTCCTAAGATAAAACATAAACCCTCTCTTAAATTATTTTTTATCATGTCTAATAGCGTGAAGTTTTTAATAGCTAAAAATTGGAAATCAAAAGACCCACCCACAATTGAAATCTGGGTACAGAGGGTATCTGAGTCGATCCATCTTGAGGAGCTTTACTATCTGAAACACGATAGATTAGATACATACTCGGAGATCCTGACAACGTGGGAATCGTACATTAAGAACAGATAGTCTCGTTCTAAGCTCACAATTAGTGGGGTGAGAGATAGTACCAAGAGTACAACGTAGTCCTGTGGGCCTTTTACTGACACATAGAAAAATGAGAACAATCAGAAGACAATTTTGTCCCATATAAAACTACATACAGATATTAAGATGAGGTCATTCTTAAATTGACGTGGGTTACACCGGTCCAAAGTTAAGTTGTTTCATTAATTAATTAGCTTAAAAATATCTATGTACTATATCAAACTCTGTATGTAATAAAAATGGAGCTGCGTCTCCAAAAGCTGTAACTTTTATTTCATAATTTACATAATAAAGCTAATTTAAAAAAAACAGACATGACCCGTAAAGAGAATGATCCACTCTATTGGTCACCTACTGCCATTAAGGCCTTTGATAGTCTTAAAGGGACACTCAATCAAAATTAAATTTTCATTATTCAGATAGAGCATGCCATTTTAAACAACTTTCCAATTTACTTCTATTAACAAAATGTGCACATTCTTTTTATATTTAAACTTTTTGAGTCACCAGCTCCTACTGAGCATGTGCAAGAATAAGTGTGTATGCATTTGTGAATGGCTGATGGCTGTCACATGGTACAGGGGGAGTGGAAAAAGACATAACATTTAAAATTGTCAGAAAAAAAATCTACTACTTATTTGAAGTTCATACTAAGTGCTATTGCATTGTCTTGTTATCTTGCATGTGTTGATTATGCAAATCTACTGTGTTGACTGGTCCTTTAAGACTGCCTTTGCTGCCACTCCAGTTCTGGCTCATCCTACTCCTGTCCTGTTCTTGAGGTCGATGCATCTGAGACTGGAGTAGGTGCCCTCTTGTCTCAACATCCTACGCCTGATGGTTCCTTGCATCCGTGAGGTTTTTTTCTCTAAGAAATTGTCTCCAGCGGAGTGCAATTATGAAATTGGCGACAGGGAATTACTGGCCATAATTTTGGCACTCAAGGAATGGAGGCATCTTCTCGAGGTTACTAGCATACCAGTGCTCATTCTTACTGAGCACAAGAATTTAACTTATCTATCTGAAGCAAAACGTTTGACGTTTTTATGTGGTTTCCTACCTGTCTGGTAGTAAGAATGTTAGGGCTAATGCCCTCTCTCGACAATTTTCTCCTCTGTCCAAGGAGGAGTCTGTACCTACTCCAGTTATACCTCCTGACCATATTTTGGCTACCATACGTAACAATTTGACTTCTCCCTTGAGGGAGGAGATCCTGGCTGCACAAACCAATGCACCTCCTGTGAAACCTAGTGGTAAGTGTTTTGTTCCTGAGAATCTTCTAACTAAATTTTTGCACACTTACCACTATCCTAAAGCCGTAGGTCATCCAGGCAAGAACCAAATGATTTGGTCTGTCACTTGACAATTCTGGTGGCCAGGTCTTCGTTCTGATATTGCTGCATATGTTGCCTCCTGCTCAGTCTGTGCACAGAATAAGACTCCTCGACATCTTCCTGTGGGTCTTCTTCAACCTATTGCTAATGGTGAGCGTCCTTGGACACATTTTTCGATGGACTTCATTGTCAAGCTCCCTGTTTCCAATGGCAATACTGTTATCCTTATGGTGGTTGACCGTTTTTCTAAAATGTTGCATTGCATTCCCTTGAAGAAACTGCCTACCCCTCAGGAGCTTGCTTCAATTTTTGCCCGGGAGGTCTTTCGTTTACATGGGTTACCCAAGGAGATAGTGTCGGTCCGGGGTAGCCAGTTTGTCTCTAGATTTTGGCATTCCTTTTGTGCTCAAATGTTGATCCAGCTTTCTTTCTCCTCGGCATATCACCCTCAATCCAATGTGGCTGCGGAACGGTCTAATCAAGCTCTGGAACAGTTCCTCCGTTGCTATATTTCAGATCATCACAATAATTAGTCTGAACTGTTGCCCTGGGCAGAGTTTGCTCGTAATAGTGCTATTATTGCTTCCTCCAAGTTATCCCCGCTCATGGCGAATTATGGGTTTCAACCATCCTTGTTGCCCGATTCATTTATGTCTCAGGGTATTCCGGCTTTGAAAGAGCAACTCCGTTCCACGTGGGTGCAGATTCAAGATTGCCTTCATCGTTCTATGTAGCGCCAAAAGTTCAAGGCTGATCGTAGGCGTCTGCCCGCGCCTTCCTACCAGGTTGGTGAGAGGGGTTGGCTGTCCTCCCACAAATTGAACCTTCGTGTGCCTTCCAATAAACTGGCTCCCCGTTATGTTGGTCTTTTTCGAATACTCCGACGGGGCAATCCTGTTGCCTACGCTCTTGACCTTCCTCCTGCAATGCGCATCTCCAATGTTTTTCATGTCTCCCTCTTGAAACCATTGGTTTGTAATCAGTTTACCACTGTGTTGCCTCGTCCCTGTCCTATCTTTGTTGACAACCATGAAGAATATGAGGTCAGCAGCATTATTGACTCTCGTATGTCCAGGGGCCGCGTACAGTATTTGGTTCACTGGAGGGGCTACAGTCCGGTGGAGCGTTCATGGGTTCCCTCCTCTGATGTTCATGCTCCCGCCCTCCTCTGTGCCTTCCATGCCAGTTTCCCAAATAAGCCTTTTGTCTTCCCGCGGGGGAGGGGTCGTTGAGGGTAGGGTACTGTCAGGGTTTTTTCCCTGCTTTGTTTGCCATGTGCTGCTGGCAGCCATTTTACTCACCTCTCTTGCTGACTCTGGTGCATAGTGTGTGATGTTGCTCATTTCCTGCACACCCTTTTATGGCCAGACTGGTGTACATCATCCATGTGAGACAGGTTGCAGTCTCCGAACTGTGATGTCATCACGTATTATTTAAAGGGCCTCTGTTCAGTATGCTTTGCCCTTGCATTGTCACAGACCTGTTTGTGAGTTCCTGTGTATTACCTGGTGTGATTATTTTTGCACTTCTTGTCTCAGTCTGATTCCTGACACTCTCGCCACCTAAAAATCAACAACATGTCCAAGACTGAGCTCCTTCTAATCCCCCCCTCTAATTCTACCGCGGTTTCTAACTTTTCAATCACTGTTGGTGGCACCACTATCTCCCCATCACCCAGAGTCCGCTACATAGGAGTTACTTGACTCCAATCTGTCCTTCATACCCCACATCCAATTGCTCTCTTCATCCTGTCGCAACCACCTACGCAATATCTCCAAAATTCGTCCGTTTCTGAGTGCTGAAACTACTTAACAGCTAATCGACTCTCTGGTCATTTCCCAACTTGACTACTGTAATAAGCCTACTAACTGGCCTTCCTCTCTCCTGCCTCTCCCCTCTTCAATCCATCCTAAATGCCTCTGCTAGGCTAATCCACCTCTTCCGACGCTCTGTATCTGCTGCACCTCTCTGTGAGTCCCTTCACTGGCTCCCCATTCATAGCAGAATTAAATTCAAAATTCTCACCCTAACTTACAAAGCCCTTACCAACGCAGCCCCCCCTACCTGTCCTCACTCATCAACAAATATACTCCAGCCCGCCCCCTAAGATCCAACAATGACCTGCTCCTTGCATCTTCTACCATCATCTCCCATGCTAGACTACAGGACTTCTCTCTTGTGGCACCAACCATCTGGAACGCACTTCCTCGAGCTGTCAGACTTTCCCCTAACCTTTCCTCCTTTAAACGCTCCCTAAAGACATTTTTGTTCATTGAAGCCTATCTCCAAATCAGTAACAAATGAATTCCACTTGCCTAATAGCTGCCCTCATCTAACTCCAAACTAACATCATTCCCACCGTTGCAGTCCCCACCTCCTGTTTCTCACCCTCCTAACCATCTAGATTGTAAGTTCCCATGGGAACAGGGCCCTGTACTTTTATATTTGTACCCATGGACAGCACTGCGGAATGTGTTGGCGCTTTATAAATAAAGAATAAATATATATATATATATATATATATATATATATATATATATATATATATATATATATATATATATATATATATATATATATATATATATATATATATATAGGATGTGGGTTATAGGTGGGCGTGCATATATATACCTTAGGGACGTGGGTTACAGGCGGGTGTGCATATATATACTTGAGGGACGTGGGTTACAGGCGGGCGTGCATATATATACCTGAGGGACGTGGCTTACAGGCGGGCGTGCATATATATATATATATATATATACCTGAGGAACGTGGGTTACAGGCGGGCGTGCATATATATATATACATATATATATATATATATATATATATACACCTGAGGAACGTGGGTTACAGGCGGGCGTGCATATATAAAAAAGAGCATGAAAGAGAGATAAAGGGAACTTATCTTAACAGTAACCCATGTCCCATTAATATATATATATATATATATATATATATATATATATATATATACACCTGGGGGGCGTAGGTTACAGGCGGGTGTGCATATATATACCTGAGGAAAATGGGGTATTGGCGAGTATGCATATATATACCCGAGGGATGTGGGTTGCACACTCGCCAATAGCCTATTTCTATCAGATATATATATGCATGCCCGCCTGTAACCTACGTCCATCAGGTATTTAAATGCATGCACCCCTGTAACCTATGTCCCTTAGGTATATATATGCACACTCGCCAATAGCCTATTTCAATCAGATATATATAAGCATGCCCGCCTGTAATCTACGTCCATCAGGTATTTAAATGCATGCACCCCTGTAACCTATGTCCCTTAGGTATATATATGCACACTCGCCGATAGCCCATTTCCCTCAGGTATATATAAGCATGCCTGCCTGTAACCTACGTCTCCCAGAAATATATGCACACCCGCCTGTAACCTATGTCCCTCAGATATGTATGTATATATATATATATGTATGTGTGTGTGTGTATGTATATATATATATATATATATATATATATATATATATATATATATATATATATATATAACACACAGAGAAAGTCCAGCACTCACTTATAAGCTCTCAGCTAAGATTTAAAAGCTAAAATGGAAAGGTTAGTTGCCGCATCTGGCCAAATGGGACAAGCTCAGGTACCACGTCAAGGTCCTTTCCAATACCTGGGACTCTAAAACAGCCACACAATGCAAGCTCTCAAATCCAAACAAACTGGGAACAAGGGAAGGGTGCACAGGCTTATGTAATCACCCTAGACATATACAAAACACGGAAGGGGACTGCACTCTCACACCGGACCGGGTACACATCCCATGACCTGTAACATGCTCAGCCCTGGGTGCTCACCGGCACTCACAGGAAGCTGTGCTGTCCCCAGAGTCAGGCAGTTAACCCCAGACAGGTCTGGGTGCAAGAACCATAGGGGAAATTACAAAACAAATTAATACTACACACCAAGAAAGTCCAGCACTCACTTACAAGCTCTCAGCTAAGATTTAAAAGCAAAAGTGGAAAGGTTAGTTACCGCATCTGGCCAAATGGGACAAGCCCAGGTACTTCGTTAAGGTCCTTTCCAATACCTGAGACCCTAAAATAGCCACACAATGCAAGCTCTCAAATCCAAACAAACTGGGAACAAGGGAAGGGTGCACAGGCTTATGTAATCATAATTTTTGCTTTTAAATCTTAGCTGAGAGCTTGTAAGTGAGTGCTGGGCTTTCTCTGTGTGTTGTATTAATTTGTTTTGTAATTTTCCCTATGGTTGTTGCACCCAGACCTGTCTGGGGTTAAAGGGACAGTCTACACCAGAATTGTTATTGTTTTAAAAGATAGATAATCCCTTGTTTACCCATTCCCTAGTTTTGCATAACCAACACAGTTATATTTATATATTTTTTACCTCTGTGATTATCTTGTATCCAAGCCTCTGCAGATTGCCCCTTTATTTGTTCTTTTGACAGACTTGCAGTTTAGCCAATCAGTGATGGCTCCTAGGTAACTTCACGTGCACCAGGACAGTGTTATCTATATGAAAAACATGAACTAACACCCTCTAGTGGTGAAAAACCTGTTAAAATGCATTCTTAAGAGGCGGCCTTCAAGGTCTAAGAAATTAGCATATGAACCTCCTAAGTTAAGCTTTCAACTAAGAATACCAAGAGAACAAAGAAAAATTGGTGATAAAAGTAAATTGGAAAATTGTTTAAAATTACATGCCCTATCTGAATTATGAAAGTTTTTTTTGGACTAGACTGTCCCTTTAATTGCCTGACTCTGGGGACAGCACAGCTTCCTGTGAGTGCCGGTGAGCACCCAGGGCTGAGCATGTTGCAGGGTCATGGGATGTGTACCCGGTCCGGTGTGAGAGTGCAGTCCCCTTCCGTGTTTTGTATGTGTCTAGGGTGATTACATAAGCCTGTGCACCCTTCCCTTGTTCCCAGTTTGTTTGGATTTGAGAGCTTGCATTGTGTGGCTGTTTTAGGGTCCCAGGTTTGGAAGGGACCTTGACGTGGTACCTGAGCTTGTCCCATTTGGCCAGATGTGGTAACTAACCTTTCCATTTTTGCTTTTAAATCTTAGCTGAGAGCTTGTAAGTGAGTGCTGGACTTTCTCTGTGTGTTGTATTAATTTGTTTTGTAATTTTCCCTATGGTTCTTGCACCCAGACCTGTCTGGGGTTAACTGCCTGACTTTGGGGACAGCACAGCTTCCTGTGAGTGCGGGTGAGCACCCAGGGCTGAGCATGTTACAGGGTCATGGGATGTGTACCCGGTCCGGTGTGAGAGTGCAGTCCCCTTCCGTGTTTTGTGTATATATATATATATATATATATATATATATATATATATATATATATATATATATATATATATATATATATATATATATATATATATACACTCGCCAATAGCCCATTTCCCTCAGGTATATGTAACCTATGTCCCTCAGGTATAAATATATGCACACTCGCCGATAGCCCATATCCCTTAGGTATATATAAGCACGCCCGCTTGTAACCTACGTCCCTCAGGTATATATTTGCACACTTGCCAATAGTCCATTTTCCTTAGGTGTATATATGTGCACGCCCGCCAATAACCTATGTCCCTCATACATAAATGTGCACACCCACCTATAACACACATCCCTCAGACAAAGAGTATATGTGCATGCCTGTCTATAACCAACGTCCCTCAGGTATATATATGCATGCACGTCTTTAATCCACATCCCTCAGGTATATATATGCATGCCTGCCTATAACCCACTTCCCTCAGTTCCCTCAATCTGTGACTCTTTTTAAATGTCTCCTTAGAAATTGTAGGACTATATTAGTTTGACCTGCTTTCAGTTCTTTAAATATGTGTTTCCTATCTAATCATTTGTTAACCTATTTAAAGTTACAGTCTACTCCAAAAATGTTTTTGTTTAAAAAGATAGATAACATCTTTACTACCCATTTCCCAGCTTTGCACAATCAACATACTTAACAATATTTAAACCTCTAAATTTCTGCCTGTTTCTATAAGCCCCTGCATTCTGCCTTTTATCTCAGTGCATTTTCTTTCCTAAGACATGGAGAGTCCGCAACGTCATTCCAATTACTAGTAGGATATTCACTCTTGACCAGCTGGAGGAGGCAAAGAGCACCAAAGTAAAGCTGTTAAAGGGACATGAAACCCAAAATATTTATTTCATGATTCAGATAGAGAATACAATTTTAAACAACTTTCCAATTTACTTCAATTATTTAATTAGCTTCCTTCTCTTGCTATCCTTTGCTGAAAGGTTTATCTAGGAAAGCTCAGGAGCAGCAAAAAAACCTAGGTTCTAGCTGCTGATTGGTTGCTGCATATATATTCATTCAACAAAGCATACCAAGAGAACGAAAAAAAATTGATAATAGGAGTAAATTATAAAATTGCTTAAAATTGCATGCTCTATCTGAATCATGAAAGAAATAATTTGGGTTTCATATCCCTTTAAGTGTCACTTCCCTTACCCATAATCCCCAGTCATTCTCTTTGCCTCTGTCAATGGAGGAGGTGAAGTTCGGTGTCTGAAGATATTTTTCCTTTTTGTATGTTTTTATGTATGTGATGGGGACAAAGGGTTTATTCTTCTCTTCATTGGAGAAGTTTTTCCTCATATGGCTCTTATATATAATATTCTCTTTGTGTACAAGTTTATTTTGGCGCATGTTGTGTTAATCTGTGAACTGGGGACAAACTTTTCTTTTTTGTCTGTTTTTATTTCCTTATAGCGGTTCCTTTAAGAGAACTGCAAACGGCTTTTCTTTTTTTTCTTCGGCAGGAGCGTGCGCTTTTAGTGTTGCACAGTTCCTCCTTGCCGGTCACGTGATCTCCTTCTCTTCCGTAGTTAGAGCGCAGTGAAGTCACGTAGGAGCTGCCTTTTTTCTGTGTCGGCTGGTTGCGGCAGTAGAAGTTTAAAGTCAGACAGTGGAGAAGTGGCTAGCAGTCCCTGTGCAATAGTTTTGGGATCCTCTGAAGGCGGTAGGGCACTTCAGACTGTCTGAGGTGCAGAGGTGTCTGCAGTTTTTCTTTTCCTTTGGGGAAGTTTTTTTGTCTTTTTAGCGTATTATCGCTTATAGGATTTTAGAGTTTTCTTAAAGTGACAGTAATTTTTATTTAAAAATACATTTCTTATTAATTTGTGGTATATTTCTTATTTGCAGACATGGACATAGATCTGATTCTTTTGACAAGTGTTTATTATGGCTAGAGGCCCAAATTGTTTTGCCTGTGCAATTTTATGCTACATGTTTAGCTAGAATGTAAAGACAAAGTATTGCCCTCTGAGCCTATAGTCTCCCAGGGTAATGCTGTTCAGGTTATGCTGCTGCTTTCTCCTCAAATGTCCCAAGCCTCATTGGCGTCACATGCAGTGCCCTGCGGTTCCTCTCAACCTCCTGGAGGAGTATATTTGCCCGTAGATTTTTCTGCACAGATATCTTCGGTATCTGCAGCATTATCTGCTTTTGCCATGTTAAGGAAGTGCAAGAGGAAATCTAAACATTTTTCTGATTGTAAGGTGTCTGTCGTTTCTGCTGCGGTGAAGGTTGACCTCCATCCTAAGGCTGATGAAGAAGCTACCGGACAGTATAATTCCTTTGTCTAATGCTGAGGAAGTAAACTTCAGATTTAAGCTTGAACACCTTTGTTTACTGTTAAAGGAGGTACTGGCTACTTTGGACGACTCCGACTCTTCTGTCGCTGTTAACCCTAAGAAATCTAGTAAGCTTAACAAATACTATGATGTTCCTTCCTCTGTGGAAGTGTTTCTTGTTCCAGACCGTGTGATGGAGAATATTGGAGAAGCCAGGGATACCTTTCTCCCCGTCTCCCATCTTTAAAAAGATGTTTCCTGTTGTTGACTTCATTAGAGATTCATGGCACACGGTGCCTAAGGTAGAAGGGGCTATTTCTACTCTGGCTAAGACAACTATGATCCCTATCGAGGATAGCTGTTCCTTTAAAGGGACAGTCTAGTATAAATTAAACTTTTTTTTTTTTTTTTATGAATTTTTATTCAGTTTTAGAATGAAAGGTAACACTTGGGGACACGCAGGACCCCTGTTCAAACATACACAAAGAAAGGTTCGGACACGCAGGTCCGGTTGCAATAGCCATCAAAACATTGATACATCGTAAGTCATAAGTAAATTGCTAGGAATTGAGGTGAAAGTAATTCACCTAGGTTGAACTCTGACGTGGGCTCTAGCTATGGGGGGGGGGGGAGCGGGGGATGAGGCGTGTATAATAAATTTAAATTTAGTACTCCAAAAAGCAAAGTTTGTATAAGTTGCTTTACAATATATACATAAACTCGATCACATAAATTGAGGAGCAGATTCTGCGAACATACTAGACGACAAAAGGAGTGAGTGATTATTTTAAAGAAGAGGCAAGACTATTAGATAATGTCAGGGTTAGTTGTAGGAGATGACTGCTTAGGAACTACACACAGGACCTAGCACACGCAGAGCATAGTACAAACAGTACCAAGCGCACCTAGTACCTGGCACACGCAGTACCTAGGGAACTCAGCACCTGGCACACGCAGTACCTAGGGCACTCAGCACCTGGCACACGCAGCAGCACCTAGCCCATGCAGCAGCACCTAGACCACACATAGTACCTAGCACACGCAGCACCTAGCACACGCAGCACCTAGCACACGCAGCACCTAGCACACGCAGCACCTAGCACACGCAGCACCTAGCACACGCAGCACCTAGCACACATAGTACCTAGCACACATAGTACCTAGCACACGCAGCACCTAGCACACAGAGTACCTAGCACACGCAGCACCTAGCACACAGAGTACCTAGCACACGCAGCACCTAGCCCACATAGTACCTAGCACGCGCAGCACCTAGACCACATAGAACCTAGCACACGCAGCACCTAGCACATATAGTACCTAGCACACGCCGCACCTAGCACACGCAGCACCTAGCACACGCAGCACCTAGCACTCATAGTGCCTAGCACACGCAGCACCTAGCACATATAGTACCTAGCACACGCAGCACCTAGTACACATAGTACCTAGCACACATAGTACCTAGCACACGCAGCACCTAGCACTCATAGTACCTAGCACACGCAGCACCTAGCACACGCAGTACCTAGTACACATAGTACCTAGCACTCGCAGCACCCAGCACACATAGTACCTAGCACACGCAGCACCTAGCACACATAGAACCTAGCACATGCAGCACCTAGCACACATAGTACCTAGCCCACGCAGCACCTAGCACACATAGTACTTAGCACACGCAGCACCTAGCACACATAGTACTTAGCACACGCAGCACCTAGCACACAGAGTACTTAGCACACGCAGCACCTAGCACACATAGTACCTAGCACACGCGGCACCTAGCACACATAGTACCTAGCACACGCGGCACCTAGCACACATAGTACCTAGTACATGCGGCACCTAGCACACATAGTACCTAGTACATGCGGCACCTAGCACACATAGTACCTAGCACACACATAGTACCTAGCGCACGCGGCACCTAGCACACATAGTACCTAGCACACGCGGCACCTAGCACACATAGTACCTAGCACACGCGGCACCTAGCACACATAGTACCTAGCACACGCGGCACCTAGCACACATAGTACCTAGTACATGCGGCACCTAGCACACATAGTACCTAGTACATGCGGCACCTAGCACACATAGTACCTAGCACACACATAGTACCTAGCGCACGCGGCACCTAGCACACATAGTACCTAGCACACGCGGCACCTAGCACACATAGTACCTAGCACACGCAGCACCTAGCACACATAGTACCTAGCACACGCGGCACCTAGCACACATAGTACCTAGCACACGCGGCACCTAGCACACATAGTACCTAGCACATGCGGCACCTAGCACACATAGTACCTAGTACATGCGGCACCTAGCACACATAGTACCTAGCACACACATAGTACCTAGCGCACGCGGCACCTAGCACACATAGTACCTAGCACACGCAGCACCTAGCACACGCAGCACCTAGCACACACATAGTACCTAGCACACGCAGCACCTAGCACACGCAGCACCTAGCACACGCAGCACCTAGCACACACTGCACCTAGCACACACTGCACCTATCATTTTACTCTATAGACTAGTCTATGTAGGATTTTTTAAAGTATGTGGAATATCTTAACAGACATTCAAACAATAAATATCTTAACAATAGGTTTGAGACTGAAGCCATCAATCCTAACTAGTAAGTGGCGTATCAGACTAAATACATCAGCAAACATATATATAATATAAATGTAGCTAGAAAAACTCAAATTTAAATAGCGTATATCATGTCTAAGCTATGTTGAGTGCGAAAGGCACTGGTGTCGGCAATATATGGGAGCTAGTATTTAAGGGACAGTATATCTAAAAGCCTCAAATGTTGTCAGATACAATATCGTCATAGTATGAGACTGTATAGAACTCCCTAAAAATATCATGACATACTAGCACATTGATACATGTGTTGTTGTAAACACAACCTGGGCAGTTAGACAGAGATATTTTACCATGTGAAGTCCGGCACAGCTACGTACCACAGGATATGAGTACAAGAACATGCCCCCAATAAGGATTAAGCTGTGGAGTAGACATCATACACAAGTTTATAGTAGGCAACAACAGTGTATTTTATATATAAGGTCCCCAGTTTTTAAGCCATGGGCGAACATCAGGGTATATTAGTCCTTCTGTGGAAGTCATATTTAAACAGGTAGCGACATAAACCAAAAATAAAAGTATAAGTCCGCTGTTATCAGGGGTGAGTAGTGAGCCCCCATGAAAGTAGATGTAGGTTGAACAGTTCACGAATGTGGAAAACTAAGTGAGGCTTCTGTACCAGTGAGGGCAAGATAGTAAAAGCAAAAATGTCTTACAGCAGAACTGACAGTGGTTTGCAGTTACCCAAGCTTAAGACAACTATTGTTATTACTAGATAATATAATAAACCAGAAATAAGCGAAAGAACAAGCCTAATAGGTATTAAATGCGACAAAAATAAGTTGAAAATGTTCAGCATGACCTCTTGTAAGGACAATGTCCGCAAGCATAGTCTTAAGTACGCAGTGCCATATTACCCTATTCCCATCTTGCAGGCAGACATCTGCAAACTCAGTGACCCATGCTGCTGCAAAGATTGAGCAGGCTGAAGAAGCGTCTAAACAGAGGGACAACTCAAAGGTGCTGTGCTAAGTTTTCTACAGTCCCAGAGTAGATTCTAAGTTCTAGAATTGTAGCATGTCGCCGATGACATCTTCCACAGAACCCGACCGTGAGCTGCGGCAAAAGTGGGACCAGTCTCGCAGCTGCTGCATCTTGGAGATGCATACCTATTGTTCTCAAGCTACCATTAGAGCCGAAAAGCTGCATTTCTCAAAACAGCAACTGCACAGGCTTCAGAGCCGTATGAGTGTGCAGCCATCCTCCTGTGCTGCTAGACTCTGTGGGACTATAGAATTTAACTCGGTGCTGAGTGTTAATCATTGCCAGTGCTGTGTCCCGTGTTTGTTGTGTGGGACACTATCCGTGCTTGCAAAAATGGCATCACTGTGATCTGTATTATGACACCTTTGTTGCAATCACTACATTTCTGGCTTGGTGCCAGGGTCCCACAGCTTACTGGTGCCAGCGATTTATCCTCCATTAGCCGCAACAGTTTTTATCCAAGATGGCGGGTCCATGAAACTTTTCACCCGCGTGTGTATCTGCGGCTCACTTTGCTGCACTTGCTACTCGCTTTGTTTTGGTTTCAGCATGATAGATCTTGGGGTCCGTAGTGTGGACTTGAGGCAATGGATAAGTTCCAGTCTAGCTCCGTTCCCTGTGGGCCACTGTTTCTTACTTTAGATGAGCACTCTGTAATGGCGGGGCTGCTTGAAAGCGTAGTGCGTTGTTTCTTTTGCACCCTGCCCGTTAGGTCATCTCCGCTAGATCTTCAAGTTAATTGTTGCTTGTCATGCCTCTGTTCAAAGATTCGTCCCTTAGGTGAAGGATAAATGTATTAAATCACATTATTACACCCTATATGTGCCATTGTCTTTGCAGAGCTACAGGACATTGCGGCCATCTCTGTCAGTGGGCAGCTCCGCCCCCCAAATTAAACTTTCATTATTCAGATAGGACTTTTTATTTTAATCAAATTTCCAATTTACTTTTATCATCAAATTTGTTTTTTTCTCTTGGTATTCTTAGTTTAAATTAAACATAGGCAGACTCATATGCTAATTTCTAAGCCTTTGAGGGCTGCCTCTTATCACATGCTTTTTAAATCTCTTTTCAACACAAAGAGACAGAAAGTACACGTGGGCCATATAGATAACACTGTGTTCAGGCACAGGGGGTTATTTAAGATTTAGCACAAAACAATGCCAACTTTAAGACAATAGATAATAAACAGTCACAGTGATGTGATCAGGGGGCTGGAAGAAGGTTCCTAGATACAAGGTAATCACAGAGGTAAAAAGTATATTAATATAACTGTGTTGGTTATGCAAAACTGGGGAATGGGTAATAAAGGGATTATCTATCTTTTAAAACAATAACAATTCTATGGTAGACTGTCCTTTTAAGGATCCCATGAACAAAAAGCTGGAGGCTTATTTGAAGAAAATGTATGTTCATCAGGGTCTTCAATGGCAACCTGCAGTTTGTATTGCCACAGTAGCAAGTGCGATTGGTGCGATGCCTTGTCTGAATACATTTTTTTTAAAACTCCATTGGAGGAGATTCAAGATAGCCTTAAGGCTCTCAAATTAGCCGTTTATTTTATCTCTGATGCTAACATGCAAATCATTAGACTTGGAGCCAAGATGTCCGGCTTCACTGTTCTAGCCTGTAGGGCTCTGTGTCTTAAATCTTGGTCAGCTGATGTTACCTCCAAGTCTAAGCTCCTGGCGCTTCCTTACATGGGTAAGTTCTTGTTTGGGCTTGGTCTGGCAGAAATAATTTCTGATATTACGGGTGGAAAAGGGTCTTTCTCCTGTTAAGTGTGATCAGTCCACGGGTCATCATTACTTCTGGGATATTAACTCCTCCCCAACAGGAAGTGCAAGAGGATCACCCAGCAGAGCTGCTATATAGCTCCTCCCCTCTACGTCACACCCAGTCATTCTCTTGCACCCAACTAATAGATAGGATGTGTGAGAGGGCTGTGGTGATTTTACTTAGTTTTTATAACTTCAATCAAAAGTTTGTTATTTTAAAACAGCATCGGAGTGTGTTGTTCCTTCTCAGGGAGAATTTGAAGAAGAATCTACCTGAGTTTTTTTCTGTATGATTTTAACCGGACTAGTTAAGATCATGTTGCTGTTCTCGGCCATCTGAGGAGTGAGGTAAACTTCAGATCAGGGGACAGCGGGCAGGTTCACCTGCAAAGAGGTATGTAGCAGCATATTATTTTCTGAGAATGGAATTGACTAGAAAATACTGCAAATACCTATATAAAGTAAGTTCAGCCTTAAATGCAGTAGTAGCAACTGGTATCAGGCTGTCATGTATGTATATTTTCACTTCAGTATTCTGGGGAATGGCATTTCACTGAAATAATACTGTTTACATAAAGCTTTAGCCTATTTTGCAGTAAAAACGGCTTGCAGCAGGCTTTTTATGACAAATACATTTATTGATGTTAAACGTTTTTGCTGGCATGTGAAATCGTTTATTTTTCTGAGGTACTGGGTGAAAACTTATTTGGGCATTAGTTTTTTCCACTTGGCGGGCATTTTGTTTGATTTCTGACAGTTTACTGATCTCCCTCACTGTTGTGTGTGAGGGGGAGGGGCTGAATTTGGCGCTTTTACTACGCATCAAAAATTCAGTCACAAGTCTGTTGTTCTTCCCTGCATGATCCGGTTCGTCTCTACAGAGCTCAGGGGTCTTCAAAAGTTATTTTGAGGGAGGTAATCACTCACAGCAGACCTGTGAGATTGTGCTTGACTGTGATAAAAAACGTTACATTCTGTACTTTTTTTCTGCTTTTAAAGGGCTAGTTATCCATTACTAATGGGAGCAATCCTTTGCTAAAATTGTTTTTTTACTGGGAAAAAAAGTTTGTTTTCATAAAATTATCTGTTTTATTGTACTCAACTGTCATATCTTTCTGTGCTTCTTAAAGGCACAGTGCGTTTTTGCATACTATTTATAAAAGTGAATTGAAAAGTATTTCCAAGTTTGCTGGTTATTTGCTAGTGTGTTAAACATGTCTGATTCAGAGGAATATCTCTGTGCTATATGTGCTAAAGCCAAAGTGGAGCCCAATAGAAATTTATGTACTAATTGTATTGATGCTACTTTAAATAAAAGTCAATCTGTACAAATTGAACAGCATTCACCAGACAACGAGAGGAAAGTTATGCCGACTAACTCCCCTCACGTGTCAGTACCTGCATCTCCCGCTCGGGGGATGCGTGATATTGTAACGCCGGGTACTTCAGGGCGGCCATTACAAATCACATTGCAGGACATGGCTAATGTTATGACTGAGGTTTTGTCTAAATTACCAGAACTTAGAGGGAAGCGGGACCACTCTGGGGTGAGAACAGAGTGCGCTGATAATACTAGGGCCATGTCAGATACTGGGTCACAGTATGCGGAACATGAGGACGGAGAGCTTCAATCTGCAGGTGACGGTTCTGATCCCATTAGAGTGGATTCAGACATTTCTAATTTTAAGTTTAAGCTTGAAAACCTCCGCGTACTGTTAGGGGAGGTATTAGCGGCTCTGAATGATTGTAACACCGTTGCAATTCCAGAGAAATTATGTAGGCTGGATAGATACTATGCGGTACCGGCGAGTACTGACGTATTTCCTATACCTAAGAGGCTTACAGAGATAATTACTAAGGAGTGGGATAGGCCCGGTGTGCCCTTTTCCCCCCCTCCTGTATTTAGAAAAATGTTTCCAATACACGCCACCGCACGGGACTTATGGCAGACGATCCCTAAGGTGGAGGGAGCGGTTTCGACTCTGGCTAAGCGTACCACTATCCCGGTGGAGGATAGCTGTGCTTTTTCTGATCCAATGGATAAAAAATTAGAAGGTTACCTTAAGAAAATGTTTGTTCAACAAGGTTTTACATTGCAACCTCTTGTATGTATTGCGTCTGTCACGGCCGCATCAGCCTTTTGGTCCGAGTCCCTGGAAGAGACTCTTGACTCAATAACTATAGAGGAAATTTCAAACAAGCTTAAAACACTTAAGCTAGCTAATTCATTTGTTTCAGATGCCGTTGTACATTTAACTAAACTTACGGCTAAGAATTCCGGATTCGCCATTCAGGCACGCAGAGCACTGTGGCTAAAATCCTGGTCAGCTGATGTTACTTCTAAATCTAAGTTACTCAACATACCTTTCAAAGGGCAGACCTTATTCGGGCCCGGTTTGAAGGAAATTATCGCTGACATTACAGGAGGTAAAGGCCACGCCCTGCCTCAAGACAGAGCCAAGCTGAAGGCTAGACAGTCTAATTTTCGTTCCTTTCGTAATTTCAAGACAGGAGCAGCATCAACCTCCTCTGCACCAAAACAGGAAGGAGCTGTTGCTCGCTACAGACAAGGCTGGAGACCTAACCAGTCCTGGAACAAGGGCAAGCAGGCCAGAAAACCTGCTGCTGCCCCTAAGACAGCATGAATTGAGGGCCCCCGATCTTGGGCAAGAGATGTCCAGGATCCCTGGGCGTTAGAGATCATATCTCAGGGATATCTTCTGGACTTCAAATCCTCTCCCCCAAAAGGGAGATTCCATCTGTCAAGGTTGTCAACAGACCAAATAAAGAAAGAGGCGTTTCTACGCTGTGTACAAGATCTTTTACTAATGGGAGTGATCCATCCGGTTCCGCGGTCGGAACACGGACAGGGGTTTTACTCAAATCTGTTTGTGGTTCCCAAGAAAGAAGGAACCTTCAGACCAATCTTGGATTTAAAGATCCTAAACAAATTCCTAAGAGTTCCATCGTTCAAAATGGAAACTATTCGGACAATCCTACCCATGATCCAAAAGGGTCAGTACATGACCACAGTGGATTTAAAGGATGCTTACCTTCACATACCGATTCACAGAGATCATTTCCGGTATCTAAGGGTTGCCTTCCTAGACAGGCATTACCAGTTTGTAGCTCTTCCATTCGGGTTGGCTACGGCTCCAAGAATCTTCACAAAAGTTCTGGGGGCTCTTCTGGCGGTACTAAGACCGCGAGGAATCTCGGTAGCTCCATACCTAGACGACATTCTGATTCAAGCTTCAAGCTTTCAAACTGCCAAGTCTCATACAGAGTTTGTACTGGCATTTCTAAGATCGCATGGGTGGAAGGTAAACGAAAAGAAGAGTTCTCTCGTTCCACTCACAACAGTTCCCTTCTTGGGGACTCTTATAGATTCTGTAGAAATGAAGATTTACCTGACAGAAGACAGGTTAACAAAACTTCAAAACACCTGCCGTGTCCTTCATTCCATTCAACACCCGTCAGTAGCTCAATGTATGGAGGTGATCGGCTTAATGGTAGCGGCAATGGACATAGTCCCCTTTGCACGCCTACACCTCAGACCGCTGCAATTGTGCATGCTAAGTCAGTGGAATGGGGATTACTCAGATTTGTCCCCCACTCTGAATCTGGATCAAGAGACCAGAAATTCTCTTCTGTGGTGGCTTTCTCGGCCACATCTGTCCAAGGGGATGCCATTCAGCAGGCCAAATTGGACAATTGTAACAACAGACGCCAGCCTGTTAGGTTGGGGCGCTGTCTGGAATTCCCTGAAGGCTCAGGGATCATGGACTCAGGAGGAGAGTCTCCTGCCAATAAACATTCTGGAATTGAGAGCAGTTCTCAATGCCCTTCTGTCTTGGCCCCAGTTAACAACTCGGGGGTTCATCAGATTTCAGTCGGACAACATCACGACTGTAGCTTACATCAACCATCAAGGAGGAACAAGAAGCTCCCTAGCGATGATGGAAGTATCAAAGATAATTCGTTGGGCAGAGTCTCACTCTTGCCATCTCTCAGCAATCCACATTCCGGGAGTGGAGAATTGGGAGGCGGATTTCCTAAGTCGTCAGACTTTTCATCCGGGGGAGTGGGAACTTCATCCGGAGGCCTTTGCCCAAATACTTCGACGTTGGGGCAAACCAGAGATAGATCTCATGGCGTCTCGACAGAACGCCAAGCTTCCTCGTTACGGGTCCAGATCCAGGGATCCGGGAGGGGCCCTAGTAGATGCTTTGACAGCACCTTGGACCTTCGGGAGAGCTTATGTGTTTCCACCCTTTCCGATGCTTCCTCGATTGATCGCCAGAATCAAACAGGAGAGAGCATCAGTAATTCTAATAGCGCCTGCGTGGCCTCGCAGGACCTGGTATGCAGATCTAGTGGACATGTCATCCTGTCCACCTTGGTCTCTGCCTCTGAGACAGGACCTTCTGATTCAGGGTCCTTTCAAACATCAAAATCTAATTTCTCTGAAGCTGACTGCCTGGAGATTGAA
Organism: Bombina bombina; assembly: GCF_027579735.1. Taxonomy (NCBI): domain Eukaryota; kingdom Metazoa; phylum Chordata; class Amphibia; order Anura; family Bombinatoridae; genus Bombina; species Bombina bombina. Next base: position 513,038,961 of record NC_069505.1, on the reverse strand, counting down.
CACTTGATTTTATCAAAACGGGGATTCTCAGTCAGTAATTGATACCTTGATACAGGCTAGGAAGCCTGTTATCAGAAAGATTTATCATAAAATATGGCGTAAATACCTATATTGGTGCGAATCCAAAGGTTACTCTTGGAGTAAGGTTAGGATTCCTAGGATATTGTCTTTTCTACAAGAGGGTTTAGAAAAGGGCTTATCCGCTAGTTCTTTAAAGGGACAGATCTCAGCTCTGTCCATTTTGTTACACAAACGTCTGTCAGAAGTTCCAGACGTTCAGGCTTTTTGTCAGGCTTTGGCCAGGATTAAGCCTGTGTTTAAAAATGTTGCTCCGCCATGGAGTTTAAACCTTGTTCTTAACGTTTTACAGGGCGTTCCGTTTGAACCCCTTCATTCCGTTGATATAAAATTGTTATCTTGGAAAGTTCTATTTTTAATGGCTATTTCCTTGGCTCGAAGAGTCTCTGAGTTATCAGCCTTACATTGTGATTCTCCTTATCTGATTTTTCACTCGGATAAGGTAGTTCTGCGTACTAAACCTGGGTTCTTACCTAAGGTAGTCACTAACAGGAATATCAATCAGGAGATTGTTGTTCCATCCTTGTGTCCTAATCCTTCCTCAAAGAAGGAACGACTTCTGCTAGATGTAGTTCGTGCCCTAAAATTTTATTTACAGGCAACTAAAGATTTTCGACAAACATCTTCCCTGTTTGTCGTTTACTCTGGTCAGAGGAGAGGTCAAAAAGCTTCGGCTACCTCTCTCTCTTTTTGGCTTCGTAGCATGATACGTTTAGCCTATGAGACTGCTGGACAGCAGCCTCCTGAAAGAATTACAGCTCATTCCACTAGAGCTGTGGCTTCCACTTGGGCCTTTAAGAATGAGGCCTCTGTTGAACAGATTTGCAAGGCTGCAACTTGGTCTTCGCTTCATACTTTTTACAAATTTTACAAATTTGACACTTTTGCTTCTTCGGAGGCTATTTTTGGGAGAAAGGTTCTTCAGGCAGTGGTTCCTTCTGTATAAAGATCCTGCCTATCCCTCCCGTCATCCGTGTACTTTTGCTTTGGTATTGGTATCCCAGAAGTAATGATGACCCGTGGACTGATCACACTTAACAGGAGAAAACATAATTAATGCTTACCTGATAAATTCCTTTCTCCTGTAGTGTGATCAGTCCACGGCCCGCCCTGTTTTTTATGGCAGGTCTAAATTTTAAAATTATACTCCAGTCACCACTGCACCCTTTAGCTTCTCCTTTCTCGTTGGTTCTTGGTCGAATGACTGGGTGTGACGTAGAGGGGAGGAGCTATATAGCAGCTCTGCTGGGTGATCCTCTTGCACTTCCTGTTGGGGAGGAGTTAATATCCCAGAAGTAATGATGACCCGTGGACTGATCACACTACAGGAGAAAGGAATTTATCAGGTAAGCATAAATTATGTTTTTCTTCCACAAGATAAAAAGAACAGACCTAAGGGACTTCAAAGGTCAAAAGTCTATCCCTCTTCCAAGCAGGAGCAGTCCAAGTCTTCTTGGAGACCCAATCAGTCTTGGAACAAGAGTAAGCAATCAAATAAACCCTCAGCTGAGTCTAAGTCAGCATGAAGGGTCTGTCCGCGGTCCAGGATCGGATCAATTGGGGGGCAGACTTTCCCTGTTTTGTCAAGCATGGATATGAGATGTCCCAGATCCTTGGGCTGTGGACATAGTATCTCAGGGTTACAAAATAGAATTCAAATCTCGTCCTCCCAAAGGCAGATTTCTCCTCTCAAGGTTATCTGCGGATCAGGTAAAAAGAGAGGCATTATTAAAGTGCGTTCAGGACCTCTCCTCATTGGGAGTGATTGTTCCAGTTTCAAATCAAACAAAATGTAATAAGCAGCGCCTGGGTAAACTCACCAAGCTCACTGTATAGGTACCTCCTAACAAAGGTCCAGGAATGAAATTACAGTGAAAAACAAAATACAGGAGCGCTGAAAAGGCTAAGGGTGATGTTCAAGGTTAAAAGAGTAAAAACAGATATTTATTAATAAAACATTGGAAGTGCAAACAACTATATAAGCTATTAATAACTTGTAATAATGATTGGGGTAGCTGTAGTATCAGATGGATACTCCTGCAACTAAAAAAGAGAGTACAATAGCTAATTCAATTGCTGTTGTGCAATAGAGAAGTGTATGCTAATGCATCTAGGACCTAGTCGACTGGTGAGTCAGACTAACAATGATAAATGAATAAAACAAAAATAAAAATAAAACAACCAAACAATAAGTATGTGAATACTAAATAGACAGATAATGCAAAGGTTTAAAACAATAAACTAAGTTCTACCTATAAGTGCTAATATAAGCATACAAAGCTGTGCAAAAAATGAAATATGAACAAATGTATAAAAAATAATATAAGATAAGAAGTATATATTTAGTACACGTGTACAAAAAATATGTGAAAAGTGATATAGTCCTTGTGGCCAAAAAAGAAAAAAATGATAATGAAAAATAATGTTCAAAATCCCATGGGATGTGATCCTTAAAGTCTTTCAGAGTGTCACAATAGTAATGAACAAATCGTCAAGGAATCCTAAATGGTAAGGATAATGGTCTATGAGAAGCTGCCCTCCTAGAGACGTCCTTAAGGGCAAGTGGTGTTACCTATGAAAATAAAATAAAAAAGACCATGTGCAAAAAACCATGCTAAGTGAGTCTATCAGAAACTGACTCACCCGGGAAGAATAGACACCTCCTTGTAGTCCGGTCTACGCGTTTCGGCCCTATGATGGGCCTTTCTCAAGACATAAGGAGGTGTAATTTGGTTGGACCATATAAGTGGTTCTACAACCAATCAGAGGTTTAGAATTAGCCGCCAAAAAATGCGCCGGCTTGCGCGCACGTCTCCTGTATACAGCGTCGTGGGTACTTCCGGTTATGATTACGTATTTCGGAAAAAAAGTCACATCCAGTTTTCCGCTTTTACGTTACTTCCGGATTAGGAGTATGCGGTGGCCATATTGTATAAGGGCAAGGAAAGGAGTAAATGTGAAATATATACAGCGATACAGGAATAAAATAAGGTTAAAATTAAAAAGAAAGACAATGACCATACATGGTGTGTAAATTTTCTACACACCATGTATGGTCATTGTCTTTCCTGACATACACCTGACTGGCTCCTCTCTGCGTAGTTTTGACTTGTCTGTATTATTTTAATTACAGTATACACTCTGTAAGGGGCGACTGACCTTTGAGTAAATACTTCAAACAACAAACTCACTATAGTCCTATATGTATGTATGTTCGTACTAGCTAGTATATATGGGGCTAGGGCTGGTCACTCTGGAGACCTAAGATTGTCAAGTCCTAATGTATATCCCACCGGCTATTACTGCATGTATAAACATTATATTTATAATATTTCCTTACCTCACAATCATTTATGGTTTTCTATTATGTCATTCCTAATAATATATATAAGTTCGCTATGATATCTTTTGAGCCACTTTACATAGAATCAGGGACCACTTCTTAGTTAACTATTGGTATTTCTTAGTTAACTATTGGTATCCTCTGTTTGATATGAATTGATCAGTATAATATTGTTCAAGATTACATTTTGATATAGTTTTTTTTATACAGTTTCCTTTTACATAGTTTTTTTACAAAGACATTTTTAATTAGGAATATCTTAATTGAAATATTCTCTTTATGCTATATATAAAGGGACTTCCGCAATAAACATGCTACGGTTGCTATTGTTAGTGGCATATAACTACAATATGACTTTAGTATGTATTTAAAAAATTTTAAGAGTATACCATATGCTTTTGATATTATCGTACCATCAAGTTTATTAGCATTGGGAAGAATAGATGCCTCCTTTTAATTTTAACCTGTATCGCTGTATATATTTCACATTTACTTATTTCCTTGCCCTTATACAATATGGCCACCGCATACTCCTAATTCGGAAGTAACGTAAAAGTGGAAAACCGGATGTGACTTTTTTCCGCAAACCGGAAGACACGTAATCATAACCGGAAGTACCCACAACGCTGTATACAGGAGACGTGTGTGTGCAAGCCGGCGCATTTTTTGGCGGCTAATTCTAAACCTCTGATTGGTTGAAGAACCACTTACATGGTCCAACCAAATTACACCTCCTTATGTCTTGAGAAAGGCCCATCATAGGGCCGAAACGCGTAGACCGGACTACAAGGAGGTGTCTATTCTTCCCGGGTGAGTCAGTTTCTGATAGACTCACTTAGCATATCGGTTTTTGCACATGGTCTTTTTTATTTTATTTTCATAGGTAGCACCACTTGCCCTTAAGGACGTCTCTAGGAGGGCAGCTTCTCATAGACCATTATCCTTACCATTTAGGATTCCTTGACGATTTGTTCATTACTATTGTGACACTCTGAAAGACTTTAAGGATCACATCCCATGGGATTTTGAACATTATTTTTCGTTTTCATATTTTTCTTTTTTGGCCACAAGGACTATATCACTTTTCACATATTTTTTGTACACGTGTACTAAATATATACTAATTATATTATATTATTTTTTATATATTTGTTCATATTTAATTTTTTGCACAGCTTTGTATGCTTATATTAGCACTTATAGGTAGCACTTAGTTTATTGTTTTAAACCTTTACATTATCTGTCTATTTAGTATTCACATACTTATTGTTTGGTTGTTTTATTTTTATTTTTGTTTTATTCATTTATCATTGTTAGTCTGATTCACCAGTCGACTAGGTCCTAGATGCATTAGCATACACTTCTCTATTGCACAACAGCAATTGAATTAGCTATTGTACTCTCTTTTTTAGTTGCAGGAGTATCCATCTGATACTACAGCTACCCCAATCATTATTACAAGTTATTCATTGCTTATATAGTTGTTTGCACTTTCCATGTTTTATTAATAAATATCTGTTTAACAGGGTCTAGGATTTTATTCAAATCTGTTTGTGGTTCCAAAAAAGAGGGAACATTTCGACCCATTTTAGACTTAAAAATGCTAAACAAGTTTCTCAGGCTTCTGTCCTTCAAAATGGAGACCATTCATTCCATTCTTCTGTTGGTCCAAGAGGGTCAGTTCATGACGACCATAGATCTTAAGGATGCCTATCTTCATGTTCCCTTTCACAGGGAACATCACCAGTACCTGAGATTTGCTTTTCAGGACAAGTTTTTTCAGTTTGTTGCTCTTCCATTTGGCCTTGTCACAGCTCCTAGAATCTTCTCAAAGGTTCTGGGGACTCTCTTGACAGTTGTCAGGTCTCGGGGAATTGCGGTGGCGCCTTATCTGGACAACATATTGGTTCAGGTGCCATCTTTTCAACAAGCAAACTCTCATACAGAGATTTCTCCAACATAGGTGTGTCCGGTCCACGGCGTCATCCTTACTTGTGGGATATTCTCCTCCCCAACAGGAAATGGCAAAGAGCCCAGCAAAGCTGGTCACATGATCCCTCCTAGGCTCCGCCTACCCCAGTCATTCTCTTTGCCGTTGTACAGGCAACATCTCCACGGAGATGGCTTAGAGTTTTTTTTATCTGGGTATTTTGATATAAGAATATCGGCAGGCACTGTATTAGACACCTTATTCCTTAGGGGCTTTCCCAAAGCATAAGCAGAGCCTCATTTTCGCGCCGGTGTGGCGCACTTGTTTTTGAGAGGCATGGCATGCAGTCGCATGTGTGAGGAGCTCTGATACTTAGAAAAGACTTTCTGAAGGCGTCATTTGGTATCGTATTCCCCTTTGGGCTTGGTTGGGTCTCAGCAAAGCAGATACCAGGGACTGTAAAGGGGTTAAAGTTTAAAACGGCTCCGGTTCCGTTATTTTAAGGGTTAAAGCTTCCAAATTTGGTGTGCAATACTTTTAAGGCTTTAAGACACTGTGGTGAAAATTTGGTGAATTTTGCACAATTCCTTCATGTTTTTTCGCAATTTAGTTCTTTCAGTTCTTCAGGGGGTTCCGTTTGAACCCTTACATTCCGTTGATATTAAGTTATTATCTTGGAAAGTTTTGTTTTTAGTTGCAATTTCTTCTGCTAGAAGAGTTTCAGAATTATCTGCTCTGCAGTGTTCTCCTCCTTATCTGGTGTTCCATGCAGATAAGGTGGTTTTACGTACTAAACCTGGTTTTCTTCCAAAAGTTGTTTCTAACAAAAACATTAACCAGGAGATTATCGTACCTTCTCTGTGTCCGAAACCAGTTTCAAAGAAGGAACGTTTGTTGCACAATTTGGATGTTGTTCGCGCTCTAAAATTCTATTTAGATGCTACAAAGGATTTTAGACAAACATCTTCCTTGTTTGTTGTTTATTCTGGTAAAAGGAGAGGTCAAAAAGCAACTTCTACCTCTCTCTCTTTTTGGATTAAAAGCATCATCAGATTGGCTTACGAGACTGCCGGACGGCAGCCTCCCGAAAGAATCACAGCTCATTCCACTAGGGCTGTGGCTTCCACATGGGCCTTCAAGAACGAGGCTTCTGTTGATCAGATATGTAGGGCAGCGACTTGGTCTTCACTGCACACTTTTACCAAATTTTACAAGTTTGATACTTTTGCTTCTTCTGAGGCTATTTTTGGGAGAAAGGTTTTGCAAGCCGTGGTGCCTTCCATTTAGGTGACCTGATTTGCTCCCTCCCTTCATCCGTGTCCTAAAGCTTTGGTATTGGTTCCCACAAGTAAGGATGACGCCGTGGACCGGACACACCTATGTTGGAGAAAACAGAATTTATGTTTACCTGATAAATTACTTTCTCCAACGGTGTGTCCGGTCCACGGCCCGCCCTGGTTTTTTTAATCAGGTCTGATAATTTATTTTCTTTAACTACAGTCACCACGGTTCCATATGGTTTCTCCTATGCAAATATTCCTCCTTAACGTCGGTCGAATGACTGGGGTAGGCGGAGCCTAGGAGGGATCATGTGACCAGCTTTGCTGGGCTCTTTGCCATTTCCTGTTGGGGAGGAGAATATCCCACAAGTAAGGATGACGCCGTGGACCGGACACACCGTTGGAGAAAGTAATTTATCAGGTAAACATAAATTCTGTTTTTGTTGCCTTTTATACGTTCCCACGGATGGAAACTGAATCTGGAGAAGAGTTCCCTTGTTCCAGCTACAAGGGTTTGTTTCTTAGGGACCTTCATAGATTCCCTGTCTATGACGATTTTTGTGATGGATGTCAGGAAATCCAAACTTCTCTCCTCTTGCATTTCTCTACAGTCTACTGTTCGGCTATCAGTGGCTCAATGTATGGAGGTAGTTGGTCTGATGGTCGCTTCCATGGACATCATTCCCTTATCTCGATTCCATTTGAGAGCTCTGCAACTATGCATGCTCAGACAATGGAACGGAGACCATTCGGATCTGTCTCAGAGGATAGATCTGGACCAGTTGAAAAGAGACTCTCTCTCGTGGTGGATTTCTCTGGATCATCTGTCTCAGGGCACATGCTTCAGGAGACCCTCCTGGGTGATCGTGACCACGGACACCAGCCTGCTAGGCTGGTAAGCAGTCTGGGACTCGTTAAAGGCTCAGGGCCTATGGACTCGGGAGGAGTCTTCTCTCCCTATAAACATCTTGGAGTTGAGAGTGATATTCAATGCTCTGATGGCTTGGCCTCAATTGTCCTTAGCTCGGTTTATCAGGTTCCAGTTGGACATCACCACCCTATTTGTTTGTTTTTCAGGAAAGTGTAAGGGTCACAAGGCTACTGCTACTTTTCTTTCCTTCTAGTTGAGAAGTATGATTCGTTTTGCTTATGAGATTGCTAGACAGCAGCCTCCTGAGAGACTTACAACTCATTCCACTAGGGCTGTCTCCTCTTCTTGGGCTTTCAAAAATGAAGCTTTTGTAGAACAGATTTGCAAGGCTACAACTTGGTCCTCTCTGCATACTTTTTCCAAATTCTACAAATTTGATACTTTTACCTCGGCTGATGCTTCTTTTGGGAGAAAGGTTCTTCAAGCGGTGGTGCCTTCTGTTTAGATCTACCTGTCTTGTTCTCCCTCCCTATTTATTTAGTGTCCTCTAGCTTAGGTATTGGTTCCCACTAATAATTGGAATGACGTTGTGGACTCTCCATGTCTTAGGAAAGAAAACAAAATGTATGCTTACCTGATCAATTTCTTTCTTTCCGGACATGGAGAGTCCATGACCACACCCTTAAAATTAGACAGTATTTTTTTTTTACTAAACCTCAGGCACCTCTGCACCTTTGTGTTATCTTCTTTTACCATTTCTCTTCAGCTGAATGACTGGGGCTTATGGGTAAGGGAAGTGACACTTAACAGCTTTGCTGTGGTGCTCTTTGCCTCCTCCTGCTGGCCAGGAGTGAATATCCCACTAGTAATTGAAATGACATTGTGGACTCTCCATGTCCAGAAAGAAAAAGAATTATCAGGTAAGCATACATTTTGCTTTTATAGCTTTTTACAGCAAGACATTGCTAGTTCATGTTTGTCATATAGATACCATTGTGCTCACTCCTGTGGAGGAATTTGAGTCAGCACTTATTGGCTAAAATGCCATATAGATAACATTCTGCTCACTCCCGTGGCGTTATTTATGAGTCAGCACTGATTGGCTAAAATGCATGTCTGTCAAAAGAACTTAGATAAGGGGCGGTCTGCAGAGGCTTAAATACAAGGTAATCACAGAGGTAAAAAGTATATTAATATAACCATGTTGGTTATGCAAAATTGGGGAATAGGTAATAAAGGGATTATCTATCTTTTTTAAACAATACAACATTTGGACTAGACTGTCCCTTTAAAGTGAATGTAAATTTTTCAGGTTTGTATAATATAGTTTGGTAGGGAATCATCCGATTAAGCATACCGCCACAATAAATTTTTAATATAATCTATGATTTCGTTTTTATGATATATATTTAATATCGATCATTCACTTACCCGCTCCTCCCACTCACTGTTTGCTAGTTTTCCTCCATATTACGTAAACAGCGGTCCCACCCGCTGTTTACGTATCGGCACTGCGCGCTCCCGTGTATATTTTGCATTGCGCATGCGTTACTCCTATATTGCATTCTCTTCATAAACATAGTTGGTGACATAGCTAAAATAAATAAAACGTATATACGGAGCCCTTTCAGATCCACTAATCCAAGCGTTACAATACAGAGGAAATGACAGGACTCCGTATATAATCCTAATGCGACGCCGTGTTTACTTCTATTGCGCATGCGCAAAATGTGCACGAGCTTACAATAGATTAGCTCTGCACCGCAAACAAACGCATGCGCAATAAGGACGTATTACGTCATGGTAAGGGGGTGGGTCCCCCCGTGGTTAGAGCCGTTATTGGCTATTAAGACGTCAATCAAAAAAGGCAGCAACGGAGCGCGAATGCCGGGAGGAGGATGATTTTGCCGAAAATTAATAGAAGATTAAGAAAATACAGGTATCCATTAGAAAACGTAAAATTTGATGAATGAAAGTCAGGTTATTTTGGGATAACTGTTACACAGCTGTTTAGACAGGAGGCTGACTTTACAATCACTTTAATATACTACTAATTATCCATCACTTCTACCCTGCCTCCCTTATCTACTGGTTTCACTATAATGCTATTCTGTATATTTTTTAGAATTCCAATCCTCTATTTTACTTAAAAGGACAGTCTACTTGAAATGTATTTCTCTTGTAAGGTGTATGCAGTCCACGGATTCATCCATTACTTGTGGGATATTCTCCTTCCCAACCGGAAGCTGCAAGAGGATCACCCACAGCAGAGCTGTCTATATAGCTCCTCCCCTAACTGCCACCCCCAGTCATTCTCTTGCAGCTGTCGACAAGGGCAGTAGCTAGAGAGATGTGGTGCATTAATGTAGTTTATATTCAATCAAAAGTTTATTATTTTCAAATGGTACCGGAGTTGTACTATTTTAGCCTCAGGCAGAAAGTTGATGATCTTAGCGGTTTGTAACTAAGATCCACTGCTGTTCTCATACATAACTGAAGAGATGGGTAACTTCAGCTGGGGGAATAGCGTGCAGGATTACCTGCTCTGAGGTATGTGCAGTTTTAAATTTTCTAGAGAGATGATAAGCTAGAAAATGCTGACAGTGCCTGATTTATTTAAGGTAAGCCTGATTACAGTGATTTAATAACGACTGGTATCATGCTTGCTGTAAAGGGTAATATTTTTGTTATTTACTCATTACTTAATAGATATAACGTTTGCTTGATGTGTATAAACGTTTATTACAAATGGTGATAAAACTTTATTCCGGGGCCCAGTTTTTCCACATGGCTGACTAGATTTTGCCTAGGGATAGTTTTTTAAGGCCCTCTCACTGTGAGTACATGTTGGGAGGGGCCTATTTTCGCGCCTTAATTGTGCAGTAGTTTTTGCAGCTTGAGACATCCAGCTTCCCTGAAGGAGTCCCCTGAACATATAGGACCTCTCTAAAGGGTTTTTGTGCCTTCCAAAGTCATTGTATGGGCAGGTAGGAGCCACAGTAGAGCTGTGGCAGTTGGTTGTGACTGTTAAAAAACGGTTATATCGTTTTTTTAATCCGGTTTTGAAACTAAGGTGTTAATCATCCATTTGCAAGTGGGTGCAATGCTATTTCAGTCTATTATACACACTGTAAAATTTTTGTAAATTTTACTGCTTTTTTTTCACTGTTTTGCAGTTTCTGTGATTGTTTTTTTCTCTTAAAGACACAGTACCGTTTTTATTTTTTGCTTGTTCACAGTTATTAAAGTGTTTTCCAAGCTTGCTGGTCTCATTACTAGTCTGTTTAAACATGTCTGACATAGAGGAAACTCATTGTTCATTATGTTTAGAAGCCATTGTGGAACCCCCTCTTAGAATGTGTACCAAATGCACTGATTTTACTATAGATTACAAAGACCATATTCTGGTTTTAAAAAATTTATTACCAGAAGAAATTGACAAGGAGGAAGTTATGCCGTCTAACTCTCCCCACGTGTCAGAACCTATAACTCCCGCTCAGGGGACGCCAAGTACATCTAGCGCGCCCATTGCGTATACCTTACAAGACATGGCGGCAGTTATGAATCATACCCTTACAGAGGTATTATCTTAACTGCCAGGATTGCAAGGAAAGCGAGACAGCTCTGGGACTAGAATAAATACAGAGCTCTCTGACGCTTTAGTGGCTATGTCTGATACACCCTCACAATGTACTGAAGCTGAAGCAGGGGAGCTTCAATCTGTGGGTGATTTTTCTGATTCAGGGAAGATACTTCAACCTGATTCTGATATGTCTATATTTAAATTTAAGCTTGAGCACCTCCGCATATTGCTCAGGGAGGTCTTAGCAACTCTGGACGACTGTGACGCTATTGTAGTCCCAGAGAAATTATGTAGATTGGATAAATACTATGCAGTACCTACTTACACTGATGTTTTTCCTATCCCTAAGAGGTTTTCTGAAATTATTACTAAGGAATGGGATAGACCAGGTGTACCGTTCTCTCCCCCTCCTGTTTTTAAAAAGATGTTTCCTATAGACGCCGCTACACGGGACTTGTGGCAGACGGTCCCTAAGGTGGAGGGAGCAGTTTCTACTCTAGCTAAGCGTACCACTATCCCTGTCGAGGACAGTTGTGCTTTTCTAGATCCAATGGACAAAAAATTAGAGGGTTACCTTAAGAAAATTTTTATTCAACAAGGTTTTATTCTCCAGCCTCTTGCATGCATTGCCCCAGTCACTGCTGCTGCGGCTTTCTGGTTTGAGTCTCTAGAGGAGGCTCTACAGGTTGAAACCCCGTTGGAAGATATTATTGACAAACTTAGGGCCCTTAAGCTAGCCAATTCATTTGTTACTGACGCCGTTGTTAATTTAACCAAGCTAACGGCTAAAAATTCAGGTTTTGCTATTCAGGCGCCTAGGGCGCTATGGCTTAAATCCTGGTCAGTCTAAACTTCTCAACATTCCCTTCAAAGGACAGACCCTATTCGGGCCTGGACTGAAGGAGATCATTTCTGACATCACTGGAGGAAAAGGTCACGCCCTTCCTCAAGACAGGCCCAACAAATTAAGGACCAAACAGTCTAGTTTTCGGCCCTTTCGAAACTTGAAGAGTGGCGCAGCTTCAACTTCCTCTAACACAAAGCAAGAGGGAACTTTTGCCCAGTCTAAGCCGGTCTGGAGACTTAACCAGGCTTGGAACAAGGGGAAACAGGCCAAAAAGCCTGCTGCTGCCTCTAAGACAGCATGAAGGAGCAGCCCCCGATCCAGAAACGGATCTAGTAGGGGGCAGACTTTCTCTCTTCGCCCAGGCTTGGGCAAGAGATGTCCAGGATCCCTGGGCATTGGAAATTGTGTCCAAGGGTTATCTTCTGGAATTCAAAACCTCTCCCCTAAAAGGGAGATTTCATCTCTCACATTTATCTGTAAACCAGATAAAGAGAGAGGCATTCTTACATTGTGTTCAAGACCTCCTAGTTATGGGAGTGATCCACCCAGTTCTAAAGGAGGAACAGGGGCAGGGCTTCTATTCAAATCTGTTTGTGGTTCCCAAGAAAGAGGGAACATTCAGACCAATCTTAGATCTCAAGATCTTTAACAAATTTCAAGATGGAGACTATTCGAACCATCCTTCCCATGATCCCGGAGGGTCAATATATGACTACCGTAGACTTAAAGGATGCTTATCTTCACATCCCGATACACAAAGATCATCATTGTTTTCTCAGGTTTGCCTTTCTAGACAAGCACTACCAGTTTGTGGCTCTTCCCTTCGGGTTGGCCACGGCACCAAGAATCTTCACGAAGGTTCTAGGGTCCCTCCTAGCGGTCCTAAGGCCGCGGGGTATAGCAGTAGCCCCTTACTTAGACGACATTCTGATACAGGCGTCGACTTTTCAAATCGCAAGGTCCCATACAGACATTGTTCTGGCATTTCTGAGGTCCCATGGGTGGAAGGTGAACGAAGAAAAGAGTTCTCTATCACCTCTAACAAGAGTTTCATTCCTAGGGACTCTGATAGATTCGGTAGAAATGAAGATTTATCTAACGAAGGCCAGATTGTCAAAACTTCTAGACTCTTGCTGTGTTCTTTATTCCACTTCTCGTCCTTCAGTGGCTCAGTGTATGGAAGTAATCGGTTTAATGGTAGCGGCAATGGACATAGTACCGTTTGCCCGCCTACATCTCAGACCGCTGCAACTTTGCATGCTCAGTCAGTGGAATGGGGATTACACAGATTTGTCCCCTCTACTAAATCTGGATCAAGAAACCAGGGATTCTCTTCTCTGGTGGCTATGTCAGGTCCATCTGTCCAAGGGGATGAGCTTCCGCAGGCCAGATTGGACTATAGTAACGACAGATGCCAGCCTTCTGGGCTGGGGTGCAGTCTGGAACTCCATGAAGGCTCAGGGCTCATGGACTCAGGAGGAGGCACTCCTTCCGATAAACATTCTGGAACTAAGAGCGATTTTCAATGCTCTTCAAGCGTGGCCTCAGCTAGCTGGGGTCAGATTCATCAGATTTCAGTCGGACAATATCACGACTGTAGCCTACATCAACCATCAGGGGGGAACAAGGAGTTCCCTAGCAATGTTGGAGGTTTCAAAGATAATTCTATGGGCAGAGGTTCACTCTTGCCATCTATCAGCTATCCATATCCCAGGTGTCGAGAACTGGGAGGCGGATCTTCTAAGTCGGCAGACTTTTCATCCGGGAGAATGGGAACTCCATCCGGAGATATTTGCTCAGTTGATTCAACTTTGGGGCAAACCAGAACTGGATCTCATGGCGTCTCGCCAGAACGCCAAGCTTCCTTGTTACAGGACCAGGTCCAGGGACCCCAAGGCAACGCTGATAGATGCTCTAGCAGCGCCTTGGTCCTTCAACCTGGCTTATGTGTTTCCACCGTTTCCTCTGCTCCCTCGTCTGATTGCCAAGATCAGGCAGGAGAGAGCTTCGGTTATTTTGATAGCACCTGCGTGGCCATTTCAGGACTTGGTATGCAGACCTGGTGGACATGTCATCCTGTCTACCATGGACCCTACCGCTGAGGCAGGACCTTCTACTTCAGGGTCCTTTCAACCATCCAAACCTAATTTCTCTGCGTCTGACTGCTTGGAGATTGAACGCTTGATTTTATCAAAGCGTGGTTTCTCTGAATCGGTCATTGATACCTTAATTCAGACTCGAAAGCCGGTTACCAGGAAAATCTATCATAAGATATGGTGTAAATATCTTCATTGGTGTGAATCCAAGGGTTACTCATGGAGTAAGGTCAGGATTCCTAGAATATTATCTTTTCTCCAAGAAGGATTGGAGAAGGGATTGTCGGCTAGTTCCTTAAAGGGACAGATTTCTGCTCTGTCTATTCTTTTGCACAAGCGTCTGGCTAATACTCCAGACGTCCAGGCGTTTTGTCAGGCTTTAGTTCGAATCAAGCCTGTGTTTAAACCTGTGGCTCCGCCATGGAGTCTAAATTTAGTTCTTAAAGTTCTTCAAGGGGTTCCGTTTGAACCTTTGCATTCCATAGATATCAAGCTGTTGTCTTGGAAAGTTCTGTTTTTGGTAGCCATCTCCTCGGCTCGACGAGTTTCGGAGTTATCGGCTTTACAATGCGATTCTCCTTATCTCATTTTCCATGCTGATAAGGTAGTGTTGCGTACCAAACCTGGGTTTCTTCCTAATGTGGTATCTAATAAGATTATCAATCAGGAGATTGTTGTTCCTTCACTATGTCCTAATCCTTCTTCAAAGAAGGAACGTCTATCACACAATCTTGATGTGGTCCTTGCTTTAAAATTCTATTTACAAGCCAGTAAAGATTTTCGTCAAACATCTGCTTTGTTTGTGGTTTACTCTGGACAGAGGAGAGGCCAAAAGGCTTTGGCAACTTCTCTTTCCTTTTGGTTAAGAAGCATAATCCGCTTTGCTTACGAGACTGCTGGCCAGCAGCCTCCTGAGAGAATTACAGCTCATTTCAATAGAGCGGTAGCTTCCACATGGGCTTTTAAAAATGAGGCTTCTGTTGAACAGATTTGTAAGGCGGCGACTTGGTCTTGGCTTCATACCTTTTCCAAATTCTACAAATTTGATACTTTTGCTTCTTCGGAGGCTGTTTTTGGGAGAAAGGTCTTACAGGCAGTGGTGCCCTCTGTTTAAGCGCCTGCCTTGTCCCTCCCTTCATCCGTGTCCTATAGCTTTGGTATTGGTATCCCACAAGTAATGGATGAATCCGTGGACTGGATACACCTTACAAGAGAAAACAAAATTTATGCTTACCTGATAAATTTATTTCTCTTGTGGTGTATCCAGTCCACGGCCCGCCCTGTCATTTTAAGGCAGGTGTTATTTATTTTTTAAACTACAGTCACCACTGCACCCTATAGTTTCTCCTTTCTCTTGCTTGTCTTCGGTCGAATGACTGGGGGTGGCAGTTAGGGGAGGAGCTGTATAGACAGCTCTGCTGTGGGTGATCCTCTTGCAGCTTCCTGTTGGGAAGGAGAATATCCCACAAGTAATGGATGAATCCGTGGACTGGATACACCACAAGAGAAATAAATTTATCAGGTAAGCATAAATTTTGTTTTTTTTAAAAAGATAGCTACTCCCTTTATTACCCATTCCCCAGTTTTGCATAACTAACACAGTTATATTAATATACGTTTTACTTCTGTGATTACCTTGTATCTAAATCTCTGCAAACTGCCCCTTTATTTCAGTTCTTTTGGCAGATATGCATTTTGGCCAATCACTGCTGACTCATAAATAACTCCACAGGAGTGAGCACAGTGTTATGTATGATACACATGAACTAGCTCTGTCTAGCTGTGAAAAACTGTAAAAATGCACTGAGATAAGAGGTGGTTTAGAAAGCATTTTAAGCCTGTTTAGCTTTCAAAAAGAATACCACGAGAACAAAGCAAATTCAATAATAAAAGTACATTGGAAAGTTGTTTAAAATTGCATGCCCTATCTGAATCATGAAAGTGTAACCCCTTAACGACCAAGGACGTGCCTCTGGGGTTTCAAGCGCTGGAAACGATCGTGATTGCTTCCAGACGCTTTCAAGGTATTGCAGTGATACCTTGATATATAGACATCACTGCAATACCCTTTTTTTACCCACCGGTGCAGAGAGAACACTCTGTGGCCCTCTCTAAATCGGCTAGCGATTTTGCCGATCGTTGGTGGGTGGGAGCCATAGCAGGGAGGCGGGTGAGCCGACCATCGCTGATCAGTTCCGGATCCTGTGTCCCTGAAATGCGTGCAATTGTGCGGGAGTGCACAAGGGGGCGGGGGCGTGCGCGCTACATTTACATTCAGTAAAATGTATGGGAAAGAAGGAGAGGGAGGAGTGAATAAATGTTGGGAAAAGGGATCTGGGAGGGGGGTAGGGAATTGAGGGGTGGCAGCTATACTACAGAAAAATTATTTCATTCTAAATACAGGGAGAGTCCACAGCTGCACTCATTACTTGTGGGAATACAGAACCTGGCCACCAGGAGGAGGCAAAGACACCCCAGCCAAAGGCTTAAATACCTCCCCCACTTCCCTCATCCCCCAGTCATTCTTTGCTTTTCGTCACAGGAGGTTGGCAGAGAAGTGTCAGAAGTTTTCTCTTGTTAAGTGTATCCAGTCCACGGATGATCCATTACTTGTGGGATATTCTCCTTCCCAACAGGAAGTTGCAAGAGGATCACCCACAGCAGAGCTGCTATATAGCTCCTCTCCTCACTGCCATATCCAGTCATTCTCTTGCAACTCTCAACTAAGATGGAGGTCGTAAGAGGACTGTGGTGTTTTATACTTATTTACTTACTTTATTTCTTCAATCAAAAGTTTGTTATTTTTAAATGGTACCGGAGTGTACTGTTTATCTCAGGCAGTATTTAGAAGAAGAATCTGCCTGCGTTTTCTATGATCTTAGCAGAAGTAACTAAGATCCTTTGCTGTTCTCACATATTCTGAGGAGTGAGGTAACTTCAGAGGGGGAATAGCGTGCAGGTTTTCCTGCAATAAGGTATGTGCAGTTAAAATATTTTTCTAGGGATGGAATTTGCTAGAAAATGCTGCTGATACCGAAGTAATGTAAGTAAAGCCTTAAATGCAGTGATAGCGACTGGTATCAGGCTTATTAATAGAGATACATACTCTTATAAAAGTGTATTTTAAAACGTTTGCTGGCATGTTTAATCGTTTTTTACATATGTTTGGTGAAAAAACTTATTGGGGCCTAGTTTTTTCCACATGGCTGGCTTGAATTTTGCCTAGAAACAGTTCCCTGAGGCTTCCCACTGTTGTAATATGAGTGGGAGGGGCCTATTTTGGCGTTTTTTTTTGCACAGCAAAAATTACAGACACAGACATCCAGCTTCTTCCTGCATGATCCAGGACTTCTCTGGAGGGCTCAAAAGGCTTCAAAAGTCGTATTGAGGGAGGTAAAAAGCCACAGTAGAGCTGTGGCAGTTGTTGTGACTGTTTAAAAAACGTTTTTGTCATTTGTTATTCCGTTTTTGGTATTAAGGGGTTAATCATCCATTTGCAAGTGGTTGCAATGCTTTGCTAACTTATTACATACACTGTAAAAATTTCGTTAGTGTAACTGCATTTTTTCACTGTTATTTCAAAATTTGTGAAAATTTGTGTTTCTTAAAGGCGCAGTAACGTTTTTTATATTGCTTGTAAACTTGTTTTAAAGTGTTTTCCAAGCTTGCTAGTCTCATTGCTAGTCTGTTTAAACATGTCTGACACAGAGGAACCTACTTGTTCATTATGTTTGAAAGCCATGGTGGAGCCCCATAGGAGAATGTGTACTAAATGTATTGATTTCACCTTAAACAGTAAAGATCAGTCTTTATCTATAAAAGAATTATCACCAGAGGGTTCTGTCGAGGGGGAAGTTATGCCGACTAACTCTCCCCACGTGTCAGACCCTTCGCCTCCCGCTCAGGGGACGCACGCTAATATGGCGCCAATTACATCAGGGACGCCCATAGCGATTACCTTGCAGGACATGGCTGCAATCATGAATAATACCCTGTCAGAGGTATTATCTAGATTGCCTGAATTAAGAGGCAAGCGCGATAGCTCTGGGGTTAGGAGAGATACCGAGCGCGCAAATGCTGTTAGAGCCATGTCTGATACTGCGTCACAGTATGCAGAACATGAGGACGGAGAGCTTCAGTCTGTGGGTGACATCTCTGACTCGGGGAAACCTGATTCAGAGATTTCTAATTTTAAATTTAAGCTTGAGAACCTCCGTGTATTGCTTGGGGAGGTATTAGCTGCTCTGAATGACTGTAACACAGTTGCAATTCCAGAGAAATTGTTTAGGCTGGATAGATACTATGCGGTGCCGGTGTGTACTGACGTTTTTCCTATATCTAAAAGGCTTACAGAAATTATTAGCAAGGAGTGGGATAGACCCGGTGTGCCCTTTTCCCCACCTCCTATATTTAGAAAAATGTTTCCAATAGACGCCACTACACGGGACTTATGGCAGACGGTCCCTAAGGTGGAGGGAGCAGTTTCTACTTTAGCAAAGCGTACCACTATCCCGGTTGAGGACAGTTGTGCTTTTTCAGATCCAATGAATAAAAAATTGGAGGGTTACCTTAAGAAAATGTTTATTCAACAAGGTTTTATTTTACAGCCCCTTGCATGCATTGCGCCTGTCACTGCTGCGGCGGCATTCTGGTTTGAGGCCCTGGAAGAGGCCATCCAGACAGCTCCATTGAATGAAATTATTGACAAGCTTAGAACGCTTAAGCTAGCTAACTCATTTGTTTCTGATGCCATTGTTCATTTGACTAAACTAACGGCTAAGAATTCCGGATTCGCCATCCAGGCGCGTAGGGCCTGGATTCGCCATCCAGGCGCGTAGGGCGCTATGGCTTAAATCCTGGTCAGCTGACGTGACTTCAAAGTCTAAATTACTCAACATTCCTTTCAAGGGGCAGACCTTATTCGGGCCTGGCTTGAAGGAAATTATTGCTGACATTACTGGAGGCAAGGGTCATACCCTTCCTCAGGACAGGGCCAAATCAAAGGCCAAACAGTCTAATTTTCGTGCCTTTCGAAATTTCAAGGCAGGAGCAGCATCAACTTCCTCCGCTTCAAAACAAGAGGGAACTGTTGCTCATTCCAGACAGGCCTGGAAACCTAACCAGTCCTGGAACAAGGGCAAGCAGGCCAGGAAGCCTGCTGCTGCCCCCAAGACAGCATGAAGGAACGGCCCCCTATCCGGAAACGGATCTAGTGGGGGGCAGACTTTCTCTCTTCGCCCAGGCGTGGGCAAGAGATGTTCAGGATCCCTGGGCGTTGGAGATCATATCTCAGGGATATCTTCTGGACTTCAAAGCTTCTCCACAAGGGAGATTTCATCTTTCAAGGTTATCATCAAACCAGATAAAGAAAGAGGCATTCCTAAGCTGTGTGCAAGACCTCCTAGTAATGGGAGTGATCCATCCAGTTCCGCGGACGGAACAAGGACAGGGATTTTATTCAAATCTGTTTGTAGTTCCCAAGAAAGAGGGAACCTTCAGACCAATCTTGGATCTAAAGATTTTAAACAAATTCCTCAGAGTTCCATCATTCAAAATGGAAACTATTCGGACCATCCTACCCGTGATCCAAGAGGGTCAGTACATGACCACAGTGGACTTAAAGGATGCCTACCTTCACATACCGATTCACAAAGATCATCATCGGTTCCTAAGGTTTGCCTTTCTAGACAGGCATTACCAATTTGTAGCTCTTCCCTTCGGGTTGGCCACTGCCCCGAGAATTTTTACAAAGGTTCTGGGCTCACTTCTGGCGGTTCTAAGACCGCGAGGCATAGCGGTGGCTCCGTATCTAGACGACATCCTGATACAGGCGTCAAGCTTTCAAATTGCCAAGTCTCATACAGAGATAGCTCTGGCATTTCTGAGGTCGCATGGGTGGAAAGTGAACGTGGAAAAGAGTTCTCTATCACCACTCACAAGAGTCTCCTTCCTAGGGACTCTTATAGATTCTGTAGAAATGAAAATTTACCTGACGGAGTCCAGGTTATAAAAACTTCTAAATGCTTGCAGTGTTCTTCACTCCATTCCGCGCCCTTCGGTAGCTCAGTGTAAGACCGCGAGGCATAGCGGTGGCTCCGTATCTAGACGACATCCTGATACAGGCGTCAAGCTTTGAAATTGCCATGTCTCAGACAGAGATAGCTCTGGCATTTCTGAGGTTGCATGGGTGGAAAGTGAACGTGGAAAAGAGTTCTCTATCACCACTCACAAGAGTCTCCTTCCTAGGGACTCTTATAGATTCTGTAGAGATGAAAAATTTACCTGACGGAGTCCAGGTTATCAAAACTTCTAAATGCTTGCCGTGTCCTTCATTCCATTCCACGCCCGTCAGTGGCTCAGTGCATGGAAGTAATCGGCTTAATGGTAGCGGCAATGGACATAGTGCCATTTGCGCGCCTGCATCTCAGACCGCTGCAATTATGCATGCTAAGTCAGTGGAATGGGGATTACTCAGATTTGTCCCCTCTACTAAATCTGGATCAAGAGACCAGAGATTCTCTTCTCTGGTAGCTTTCTCGGGTCCATCTGTCCAAGGGTATGACCTTTCGCAGGCCAGATTGGACGATTGTAACAACAGATGCCAGCCTTCTAGGTTGGGGCGCAGTCTGGAACTCCCTGAAGGCTCAGGGATCGTGGACTCAGGAGGAGAAACTCCTCCCAATAAATATTCTGGAGTTAAGAGCAATATTCAATGCTCTTCTAGCTTGGCCTCAGTTAGCAACACTGAGGTTCATCAGATTTCAGTCGGGCAACATCACGACTGTGGCTTACATCAACCATCAAGGGGGAACCAGGAGTTCCCTAGCGATGTTAGAAGTCTCAAAAATAATTCGCTGGGCAGAGTCTCACTCTTGCCACCTGTCAGCGATCCACATCCCAGGCGTAGAGAACTGGGAGGCGGATTTTCTAAGTCGTCAGACTTTTCATTCGGGGGAGTGGGAACTCCATCCGGAGGTGTTTGCTCAACTGGTCCATCGTTGGGGCAAACCAGAACTGGATCTCATGGCGTCTTGCCAGAACGCCAAGCTTCCTTGTTACGGATCCAGGTCCAGGGACCGGGAGCAACGCTGATAGATGCTCTAGCAGCTCCTTGGTTCTTCAACCTGGCCTATGTGTTTCCACCGTTTCCTCTGCTCCCTCGACTGATTGCCAAAATCAAACAGGAGAGAGCATCTGTGATTCTGATAGCGCCTGCGTGGCCACGCAGGACCTGGTATGCAGACCTAGTGGACATGTCATCTCTTCCACCATGGACTCTGCCTCTGAGGCAGGACCTTCTAATACAAGGTCCTTTCAATCATCCAAATCTACTTTCTCTGAGACTGACTGCATGGAGATTGAACGCTTGATTCTATCAAGGCGTGGCTTCTCCGAGTCAGTCATTGATACCTTAATACAGGCTCGGAAGCCTGTCACCAGGAAAATCTACCATAAGATATGGCGTAAATATCTTTATTGGTGTGAATCCAAGAGTTACTCATGGAGTAAGGTTAGGATTCCTAGGATATTGTCCTTTCTCCAAGAGGGTTTGGACAAAGGCTTATCAGCTAGTTCTTTAAAAGGACAGATCTCTGCTCTGTCTATTCTTTTGCACAAGCGTCTGGCAGAAGTTCCAGACGTCCAGGCATTTTGTCAGGCTTTGGTTAGGATTAAGCCTGTGTTTAAAACTGTTGCTCCCCCGTGGAGCTTAAACTTGGTTCTTAAAGTTCTTCAGGGAGTTCCGTTTGAACCCCTTCATTCCATTGATATTAAACTTTTTATCTTGGAAAGTTCTGTTTTTGATGGCTATTTCCTCGGCTCGAAGAGTCTCTGAGTTATCTGCCTTACATTGTGATTCTCCTTATCTGATTTTTCATTCAGACAAGGTAGTTCTGCGTACCAAACCTGGGTTTTTACCTAAGGTGGTTTCTAACAGGAATATCAATCAAGAGATTGTTGTTCCATCATTGTGTCCTAATCCTTCTTCAAAGAAGGAACGTCTTTTGCATAATCTGGACGTAGTCCGTGCCTTGAAGTTTTACTTACAGGCTACTAAAGATTTTCGTCAAACATCTGCCCTGTTTGTCGTTTACTCTGGACAGAGGAGAGGTCAAAAAGCTTCGGCAACCTCTCTCTCCTTTTGGCTTCGGAGCATAATACGCTTAGCCTATGAGACTGCTGGACAGCAGCCCCCTGAAAGGATTACAGCTCATTCTACTAAAGCTGTGGCTTCCACCTGGGCCTTTAAAAATGAGGCCTCTGTTGAACAGATTTGCAAGGCTGCGACTTGGTCTTCGCTTCACACCTTTTCAAAATTTTACAAATTTGACACTTTTGCTTCTTCGGAGGCTGTTTTTGGGAGAAAGGTTCTACAGGCAGTGGTTCCTTCCGTTTAAGTTCCTGCCTTGTCCCTCCCATCATCTGTGTACTTTAGCTTTGGTATTGGTATCCCACAAGTAATGGATGATCCGTGGACTGGATACACTTAACAAGAGAAAACATAATTTATGCTTACCTGATAAATTTATTTCTCTTGTAGTGTATCCAGTCCACGGCCCGCCCTGTCCTTTTAAGGCAGGTCTAAATTTTAATTAAACTACAGTCACCACTGCACCCTATGGTTTCTCCTTTCTCGTCTTGTTTCGGTCGAATGACTGGATATGGCAGTGAGGGGAGGAGCTATATAGCAGCTCTGCTGTGGGTGATCCTCTTGCAACTTCCTGTTGGGAAGGAGAATATCCCACAAGTAATGGACGATCCGTGGACTGGATACACTACAAGAGAAATAAATTTATCAGGTAAGCATAAATTATGTTTTTTCGGAGTAGTTCCTTATGAGGGGTACCTGCCCTTCAGGACGGAACTGGAATTTTAAGTAGTCGTATTAGCCTCTCAGTGAGAGCATTGATGTAAGTTAGAGTCTTGAGATGCGGGGAGAGTCTTTCTGCGAAACAATTTAGACTCAGATTAACAGCTCCTATAAGCAATCAGCGTTGACGAGTTTCACTGCTTACTTTCTTCACTCAAGTCTATGTCAGAGGCACTGCTACTATCTGTCAAACTTGAAGAACCGTTTTGCTGTTCCACAGATTGGATTCCAGTAAGATCGTTTCATTTTATACACACATGTTAACGATAGAAGACAGGGTCTCAGTGGGACTCCTTTATCTTTATGGAATTAAGGGTTAATATCTCCTGAGGGGGATTATTGAACAGTGGGGTATTTTTAATCATGTTTGTTATGTGATTTGACTGCGTATGTGTAAGGAGACATTTTAGGCTCTTATGCTAATACGGAACATACAGGTTATAGAGTTGCGCAGTTTTATTAAGCTGGCACGCTTTCCCTTAGCAGGAGCGGTCCTGCATGAGGCACCATGTGACTGGGAGTAGTCACATCTTGTTTTCCCACTTCCGATTCCTGTCCAAGTGACTGCAAGAGTTAATTTCTCTACCTCTCTGGGTCATAGGAGGTGGTGAGTGCACCAGCCATTGGGGGTTTTAAGGTGCCAGTTGTTTTTGTCCAAAGCTCTTATTTAGAATTATGGAGGTTTTGGATATATTAGAGGATTCCTCTGATACAGATTTTGATACCTGCGTATGTTGTGAGGAGGACCGGGTTGACCAGCCTGCTCAATTATGTATGACCGGGTTGACCAGCCTGCTCAACATTGTTCTCTTCAAACAATGTTGAGATGTTAGAGACCACTGAGCCGTCTACCTCTGAGGATTCCTCGTCCCGTGAAGTACGTTCCCTAGAATCTTATCCTACACATGCAGTTCCCATAAGTGCCATTACTCCTTCGTCTGAGGGAGACTTTTTTTTTTACACCGGAGGTTACTGTGCATTTTCGCATGGCCATCTTTATGGCTTTAGCGAGTTTGCCTCTTCCTCCTATCGGCAAGCAAAGTGTTAATCCATGCTCTCCTACACATGGGCCGTCGTGTAAACGGATGATTGTGCCAGATCTGTCATCTGGGAGTGTGGTTCCCTCTGAGGCTTCAGGGGTAGAACCTCTGGGGTCGAAATCGCCTGATTTGATTCCTCCGACTGTGGAGGATTTGGCGTTTAGACTTAGAGTGGCACGCCTGTGTTTACTTCTGAAAGAGATTTTGGTGATGTTAGAGGTCCCCAGTCCTGATCAGTCAGGTGGATCTCAGTCCTCTATATCAGATAACAATCTTGATTAGACAAGTGGAGAAGGGGACCCTCTCCTTTATCGTCTCTATGTATATAGTTATAGAATCCCAGTCCCGAGCTCTATGAGGGGGTTAGTGTTATACACAGGCAGGATCTGTTTGTTTTGCACACCCTTTTGAAGTCCTTTTGGTGCGTTTTAACCGTTTTCATTTCTAATCCGTTTTGGATAGTTTTTGTTTTAAGAGCTCTGGGTTCTTGTGGAAACTCTCTCTTTTAGAGTTTCGTCACTTGGATTGTTCCTGGTTATATTGACTTTGATGGTCGAAATGTATGTTTTCCGATGGAAGCTTCTGGATCTCTGATCGGGGTGATTTTTCCCTCGATTTTATAGATATGAAAGTGTAAGCCTCCGAGCTTGTTTCTTTATCCCTTTATTACCCATTCCAACACGGTTATATAAATACACTTATTACCTCTGTGATTATCTTGTATCTAAGCCTCTGCAAACTGCCCCCTTATTTCAGTTCTTTTGACAGACATGCATTTTAGCCAATCAGTGCTGGCTCATAGGAACTCCATGTGCGTGAGCACAGTGTTATCTATATGACACACATGAACTAACACCCTCTAGTGGTGAAAAAGTGTCAAAATGCCTTGAGAGAAGAGGCGGCCTTCAAGGGCTTAGAAATTAGCATATGAACCTCTTAGGTTTAGCTTTCAACTAAGAATACCAAGAGACCAAAGCAAAATTGGTGATAAAAGTAAATAAAAAAAATGGTTTAAAATTACATGCCCTATCTGAATCCTGAAATTTTATTTTGGACTAGACTGTCCCTTTAAGTTTTGTTTATGTTTTTTATGACAGACGTGTCGTACCCTTGATGACGGGCAGGACCTGTTTTGGGTATCAGTTAAGTGTGGATCGTATGGGTTCAGGGGTCCTAGAGGCTGGGGGTTAAGCTTTTCATTCCGTTTTTCTGGACTAGGTGACTTTTGGAGTCTTGTCCTGGCACTCTTTGCAGTGTCATACACTGTTGGTGAATGGCCCAATAAGGGGAGGGGTTTTCCCGTCCTTTCTGGGTCTAATGATTTTTAAGCAGAGCTTATTTGATCTCTTTATTCAGAGAGATTACACGGTTCTCTCTACCTGGATTTCGGAAGAAGGATATCTTTCCTGTCTAAAGCAGTCCAGTGAAGTCTGGTAGTTATCTCTGTGGCTTTGCATCTCGAAGGTTGATGGTTCTAATCCGGCGGCTGACACAGGATATCCATTTAAAATAAGCAGGTCTGGTTCTTAGGGACCGTTTTTCTTCTGGTACTTCGCTTAGTTCCTAAGTTATGGGATCTGGGGTTTAATGTGGTAGTAGCCTATTTCTAGGTGTTGCTGTGGCTCCTGAGTCTTGGCATTTCTGGTTTTTCCAGTGTCTGCTAGTAGACCTTTTGGGATTTGCTTCCTGCCGGTTCCATCCTCAGAGGTGAACCTAGACCTAAGTTCTGGTGTTGACACCAGGTTGGATCCTCTGGATGCGGGTTGATCTTTCAGACAGGAAGGCTCTTTGCCTTAGAGCTTACGAAGTTAGAATTACTTCATCAGTTTCTGTCCTCCAATTACCTTCAGGCCTTAGTTGGCGCTGTGTGGATTCAGCCCAGGCCGAGTCTTCAGCATAGCTTTGGGTTTTTGACTCTGTCTTAGAGTTTTTGTGGACTACCGGGGAATCGTTCTCCAGTGTTCGGTCCAGATCTCCCAGTGTTGGGGATTTTTATCTTAGTTTCCCCGGGGCAGTTTTGTCTTGATCTCTTCCCTGTCAGCAGGGAGAGAGTGTTTCTGGGGTATGTGCATCAGGATTTTCCTTCCAATCATCCTTGGGGATTTTTCAGTCAAGCATTTTGCTCTGAGGTCTGGTCTTCTGGGTTAGGACCTTTTTAATAAATGGATTATTTCTGAGTTAGTGAGTTCCTCCTGCATAGGCGGGAGGGTCTCGAATTTGTTGGTGGGCGGTGGCCTACTACGGCTCTTGGCAGCCATCCATTCTCTGTGCGTGCTCTTCCGGAACAGATGTTACTTACAATCATCTGTTTGAACTGACTATCCAGAGTTTTTCGAATATGTTCTGAAGAAAGCAGTTTGAGTTTCTCAGCTGAGGTCCTCTGGACTACGTGGACTAAGGGATGAGTTCCCGGTCTTGCAAGCTGTAGTTTTGGAGTTCTGCTGTGGCCGTTTTCTTAAGAATCTTAGTAGGTTTATTTTAACCTTCTTTTTCTCGGCCATGTCTCTCTTTAGAGGAGGGCTTGATTCTATCTGGAGTGGGCATCAGTGAGTCTAATGCTCCTTTTTTGCCTGCGAGTTCGTAATCTCGGTTTAGAGGCTTAGCTGCCATGAGAGTTTGCTTGTTGCAGGGTCTGTTTGCGTCATGGGATCTTTTATTCCGGGGCTAATTGCGAAGGATTGCTTGGACCTATCTGAGAGAAGGTTGTTTTCTGAAAGTTTTTCGGTACTTCCTTCAGCTTGTACTTGGTTCCTCGTTACCTATTTTAGGTGTTGAGTACTCCCTCTCTTTTTGTCGGGAGGAGCCAGCTTGTTCTGACTCTCTTCTGGATCCTGGAGTATTCTTCTTCCCCTCTAGATTGAGCTGGAGAAGGGCTTGTCTAACTAATTCTTGTTCAAAGGGGCAGCCAGCAAAAATAGCCTGTGGTTAAGTTAGCTGCCTGGCAAGCGGAAGGTTACAGATGATTACCTGCTGTAGTTCCTTCTCTGGTATGTGGTTTCGCAAGCAGTTTTTGCTCTCTGTTTGTGCTCTGGTTCCATCATATTTTATAATTTTTTTATAGTAAATTATATGATATGATGAAAATAATGGTATCTTTAGAAAGTCCATTTTATGGCGAGAAAAATGGTATATAAATGTGGTATTTGTGGGTAAAGTAAATGCAGAAATGCAAAAATAGCCCTGGTCCCTAACGGTAAGAAAATTAAAAAATGCTCTGGTCACTACGGGGTTAAAGGGACAGTCTAGTCAAAAATAAACTTTCATGATTCAGATAGGGCATGTAATTTTAAACTACTTGGCAATTTACTTTTATCATCAATTTTGCTTTGTTCTCTTGGTATTCTTAGTTGAAGGCTAAACCCCTAGGTAGGCTTATATGCTAATTTCTTAGCCCTTGAAGGCCACCTCTTAACTGAATTCTGATGTAGACTGTCCCTTTAATTTTGACTAGATTGTCCCTTAAAACTATTTCATTCTCCCATTAGTTATACATTTCTAGAAGTGTCTAATACTAACCTCTCAATCAAAAGCTTCCAAATGTCCTCATTTATCATAAGTGGGAGGGATAAGGATTCATTCCAAGACCACTACAACAGACTTACACACATAGGTGTTATTCTCACTTTATAGAACGTGTGGATGTGGCCTCTTCAGATGTCTCCATGGTTGAGAAAGGAGAAGAACTGTATGTGTGTGATCGCTTAAAGATTGAGGAAGAAGAAGTTCCTATAAATACTGCTACAGGTGATTTAATGCATATTAAGACAAAGAAATATTCTGTGACGGACATAATATTGTCTCTTGTAAATAAATTATATTTCAAATGTTTACTCTGCAGACAGATATTTGATTGTAGCGTTACATTTTAGCCCCTCAGTTTTTTTTTCTTTTATGTAAATGGAAAGAGTCCATGAGCTAGTGACATATGAGATATACATTCCTACCAGGAGGGGGCAAAGTTTCCTAACCTCAAAATGTCTATAAATACACCTCCCACAACACACATGCTTCAGTTTTACAAACTTTGCCTCCTATGGAGGTGGTGAAGTAAGTTTATATATTGTTCGCACAAAGACTTTCTCAACAGGCTTCGAGTCCTTTCCAATTACGCAGTTTATTAACTGCAAAACAGAGAATGTTATTTACCTACTATCCTGTAGCTGTCCGGTTTTCTATGTGGGTAAAACTAGACGAATGCTCAAAGATAGGGTGTCTGAACATAGGGACGATATCAAAGTGACCAAAGATGGGGAGATAAAAAGTGGTGTAGCATTGCATTTTTCAACTCACCACAATTCTTCTCCCTTGGACCTTAGAGTAACAGGAATCGAGGCTTGCTCTCTTTTTGGTAGAGGAGGAGATATTGACAATATCCTCTTAAGAAAGGAGACAGCCTGGATGTATACATTACAGACAGTAGCCCCAAAAGGCTTAAATGAGAAATTAGAGTTTGCAGCCTTCCTTTAAAGCTTTGAATAATATTGTGTTATTCCAGCCTGCAAGTAGGTTTCTATTAAGTATCGAATACAACCAATTTTATAATAATAATTTTTTAATTGTACTAAAAATACTATGTAAGCCATCTTTTGCGTTTTTTAGCAAAATATTTGAACCACTCAAAGTATTTATATACTTTTGAAACAAAAATTTGTCTTTACTTTCATTATTATTAATATTTTTTCTTCAGTAATTTGTAACATAGTATATTTATATCTATATATTGAAAGTTTAATAAAGTGTTTTTGGCACCCTTGTAGAAAAATGGCATCGTTTTTTGGTCAAGTAAATTTTTTCACTTTTTCCTTAAGGGGGTATATAGCAATGCGGACTTGCTAATTGTCCGTTAGTTTAAAATGGTCAACCAATCATGATGAGTCAAGACCGGTAAATAATCAGACGTGTCTGTAACTTACTAACCGTTTGCCCTGAGGAAACCCCTATGACGCTGTGGTCACATGGGGGGTGAAACGCGCGTCAGCAGTGACGTACACAGAGCGGGTTGCTCTGTCCTAGATTCAACGGATTGAAACAGTGTTGCAATAGCCAAGGAGGATTTCAAGTTGGCGCAATCTTTACTTCCACGCTATATTCGATAGCTGCATGTGCTTAAGAGGATGATCCTACTGGAGTTGTGAGTTGTTTTCATGGTGAAATGGAATTTACCCCTTTTTGAAAGTTTGTCTCACGGCATAATAACTTTGTCTAAGGTCCTTATTATTTTGGACGGTAATTGCCCTACGTTAACATCACGTTTGGAGGATATAAGAGTTGTACTTTTTCACTTGATTCATTCAGGACTATTCATTACATCTGAAATACTCCTGTATACAGGACACCATTACAGCTCTTAATACCGTATATTTTGTACATGCTACTTGAAATCTCTGATGTTTGCATAAACTGTATTGACTGCCGCACTGTGCATGATTTGGTAATATTGAGACCCGCTTTTGGGGAACTGTACATAGATCCTACTACGCTATTATATTTTCATGGCACCGGAAACTATTTCAAAATAGTGGTGTCTAGGGATGCACCGAAATTTCGGCCACAGAAAGTTTCGGCCGAAAATGGCATTTTTGGCTATTTCGGTTTTTGGGTTTTTTTTGCCTGTTATTTTCGGTAAAATTATTGTGTAGCATGTTTCAAATTTGATGCTAGCCTAGAGCTGCTGTTTAAGTTTATTACTTGACTTACTGTTCTGCATATAATGAGTTTTCTAGGACTATACTTCATTTGGATAATTAGTAAAAAAAAAAAAACCTGTTAAATATGATTCTGTTACATAGAACTAAATGAAGAATAATACAGTATATTGATATTTATAATTGTTTTTAGTAGGGATGCACCAAAATTTTGGTTGTTAACATTTTGGCCGAAAATGGCATTTTTTGCCTGTTTTTTTTTTTCTTGGTAAAATTATTGTGTAGCATTTTATTGTTTTAAGATATTTTTAATTTTAGTGTGTTACTTTCAATAAAAGTGTGGGCTTATTTTTATTGGCTCTAATTATGCAAAAAAAAACTAAAAAAAAATAATTTGAAAATAATTTGAAAAAATACATTTTCAGTATCAGTTTCGGTTTTCGGCCAAGTGCATCCCGGATTTTCGGATTCGGTCCAGAATTTCCATTTCGGTGCATCACTAGTGGTGTCCTCTGGAATAGGTGCTGTACAGTACCCCTTGGTCTATTTTTACCAACATAGAGCAGTGCTTTACCTATGTGTTTGCATATATACATATGTATTGTTTACCTGCCATTCCTGCAATATTAATTGCTTGTGGTCACACACTTTAATTTAGGAGTAGTGTCTTTCACAAACACAGAGCCTCATGGTTCACTATGATGGCCGATTTGTGAAAATTTGCATAGCCATCCTCTAGTGGAGGTGTTGTTTGAGTAAGGTAACATAGCACTCTAACATTTGCTCGCATATCATACCCTTGTTGTTTAGGGCTTAAAGGCAACACGCTTCTGTGTACTGTTTTGTTTGGTTCATTTGCATGGCTATATTGGTAGCGGACATCCAACCTGTACTATATATGCATGAACAATACTGCACTGTGTATAATACCAATTACTTATTTTGGAAAGGCTAATTGAGTCATCTATTAATAAAACTAAGTGCTGAAATCCCCGTCTTGTGTGTAGTTACTTATTATGTTTCTACATTTTCTCTCTTTAAAACGTAGGTTTATACTTTAAGGGTCTGCACTTCTTTCCTTCATATAAGGTTTTTCCTAAGTCTAATTGTGAAACTTAGGTTGTTCAGTAATTACCTTCTAAGCCTGACTCCCCTATCACATTTATATAATAGGTGAAGTAAGTTTGTGCTTGATTTTTATGATTTCTTCTATTATACGTGCTTCAAATCATTGTGAAGCCCAATTCCTCTCAGAGTACAGTGTTTTTCAGAGGGACGTGAAGAGCGTATTGCCTGTTGATTTTTATGGTTTTACTCATGGGAAATCTTTTCAAGGGTCCTCTGTGAACAGTCGTAGGGATTCACCTCCTATCTCCCTTTTCAGATTGATGATATACTCTTATACCATTACCTCTGCTGATAGTTTTCAGTACTGGTTTGGCTGCCTGCTATATGTGGATGGGTGTCTTCGGTAAGTATGTATCATTATTTAAGACACTCTCAGCTATGTTTGGTGCTTTATGTATTAATATAAAGTTTTAAATATATGTATTTACTTATATTTGCTATGAGTCCTGTCTATGTGTATTTCCCTTTGTAGTCTAACAGTTTCAGTATGAGAATCATGTTTTAGGAAGTTATTTTTTTTTTTTTAAATCTCTTACCTGGGGTTTAGTCTTTTTCCAATTTGAATAGCTTTTTCCATAAATTTTGCGGGCAAATCTAGGCTTGCGAGGGTGCAAAATGCTGTTATTGCGTCATTTTTGGTGCAAACATTTTTTGGCGCAAATTTTCGTCTATAGTGTCGCTAGTTTCGTCATTTCCTGCGTCTTTATTGAGGTTAGTTTGGCGTGAAGTTGCGCTTGTAGTGACGCAAGTTGCGTCATTTCCGGATGTTGTTTGGCTCCAAAAAATTTTCTCTTTGCTTTGTGCGTCATACTTGGCACCAAATATTTTTTGGTTATATTACCCCACTTCCTTTATGCTCCCTGCTCTCTTTATATTCTAGAGGTCTATCCTGTTTGCTTTTCTGCTTATTTAGCATATGCATTTTTTCCCCATTCCTGAAACTGCTATATGAGGAAATTGGATATTTTGTTTAAATTTTCTTTTTTCTTTTACATTTTGCAAGATGTCTCAGTCTGATCCTGTCTCAGAAGCTACTGTAGGAACCATGCTGCCTGAACACAGTTCAACCAAAGCTAAGTATATCTGTTGTAAGCAAGCTGAGATTATATCTCCGGCTATTTTATGTAACAGTTGTCATGATAAGCTTTTTCATGACGATAATGTTTCTATTAGTACTAGTACAGCACCTGTTGTTCCCTTAACATCTAATGTACATGATATCCCTGTTGATATGAAAAATTATATTGCTGATGCAATACAGAAGGCTATGCCTGCTATTCCCCCTTCTAATAAACGTGAAAGGTCTTTTAAAACTTCTCATAAAACTGATGAAATTTGTGATGACCGACAACATACTGAAATATCCTCCTCTGAAGAGGATCTCTCTGGTTCAGAAGATCCTACTTCAGACATTGAAATTGATAAATCTTCTTATCTTTTTAAGATTGAATATATTCGGTCTTTGTTGAGAGAAGTATTGGTTACTTTGGGTATTGAGGAGTCTGATCCTCTTGATAGCAAAACCAATAAACGTTTAAATTCTGTTTCTTCTGTTATGTGTGATCAGTCCACGGGTCATCATTACTTCTGGGATATAACTCCTCCCCAACAGGAAATGCAAGAGGATTCACCCAGCAGAGCTGCATATAGCTCCTCCCCTCTACGTCACTCCCAGTCATTCTCTTGCACCCAACAACTAGATAGGACGTGTGAGAGGACTATGGTGATTATACTTAGTTTTTATAACTTCAATCAAAAGTTTGTTATTTTACAATAGCACCGGAGCGTGTTATTACCTCTCTGGCAGAGTTTGAAGAAGAATCTACCAGAGTTCTTACTATGATTTTAACCGGAGTAGTTAAGATCATATTGCTGTTTCTCGGCCATCTGAGGGAGGTAAAAGCTTCAGATCAGGGGACAGCGGGCAGATGAATCTGCATTGAGGTATGTAGCAGTTTTTATTTTCTGAATGGAATTGATGAAGAAATCCTGCCATACCGTTATAATGACATGTATGTATACTCTACACTTCAGTATTCTGGGGATGGTATTTCACCGGAATTACTCTGTTAAAAGTACATTAAACCTTTTAATAGGTATTTATCATGTTAAACGTTTTTGCTGGAATGTAGAATCGTTTGCATTTTCTGAGGTACTGAGTGAATAAATATTTGGGCATTATTTTTCCACTTGGCAGTTGCTTGTTTTAATTGTGACAGTTTCGTTTCTCTCTCACTGCTGTGTGTGAGAGGGAGGGGCCGTTTTTGGCGCTCTTTGCTACGCATCAAAAATTTCCAGTCAGTTACTCTTGTACTTCCTGCATGATCCGGTTCATCTCTAACAGAACTCAGGGGTCTTCAAACTTCTTTGGAGGGAGGTAGATTCTCTCAGCAGAGCTGTGAGACTTATATAGTGACTGTGATTAAAAACGTTGCTCTGTAATTTTTATGTTTCAAATTTAATTATTGTTACTTTACTAATGGGAACAAACCTTTGCTAAAAGTTGTGTTGTTTTAAGGATTGATGCTATAACTGTTTTTCAGTTCATTATTTCAACTGTCATTTAATCGTTTAGTGCTTCTTTGAGGCACAGTACGTTTTTGTTAAATAAGATTTTAACCAAGTTGCAAGTTTTTTGCTAGTGTGTTAAACATGTCTGATTCAGAGGAAGATATCTGTGTCATTTGTTCCAATGCCAAGGTGGAGCCCAATAGAAATTTATGTACTAACTGTATTGATGCTACTTTAAATAAAAGCCAATCTGTACAAATTGAACAAATTTCACCAAACAGCGAGGGGAGAGTTATGCCGACTAACTCGCCTCACGTGTCAGTACCTGCATCTCCCGCCCGGGAGGTGCGTGATATTATGGCACCTAGTACATCTGGGCGGCCATTACAGATAACATTACAAGATATGGCTACTGTTATGACTGAAGTTTTGGCTAAATTACCAGAACTAAGAGGCAAGCGTGATCACTCTGGGGTGAGAACAGAGTGCGCTGATAATACTAGGGCCATGTCTGATACTGCGTCACAGCTTGCAGAGCATGAGGACGGAGAGCTTCATTCTGTGGGTGACGGTTCTGATCCAAACAGATTGGACTCAGATATTTCAAATTTTAAATTTAAATTGGAAAACCTCCGTGTATTACTAGGGGAGGTCTTAGCGGCTCTTAATGATTGTAACACTGTTGCAATACCAGAGAAATTGTGTAGGTTGGATAAATACTTTGCGGTACCGGCGAGTACTGACGTTTTTCCTATACCTAAGAGACTAACTGAAATTGTTACTAAGGAGTGGGATAGACCCGGTGTGCCGTTCTCACCCCCTCCAATATTTAGAAAGATGTTTCCAATAGACGCCACCACACGGGACTTATGGCAAACGGTCCCTAAGGTGGAGGGAGCAATTTCTACTTTAGCTAAGCGTACCACTATCCCGGTGGAGGATAGCTGTGCTTTTTCAGATCCAATGGATAAAAAATTAGAGGGTTACCTTAAGAAAATGTTTGTTCAACAAGGTTTTATATTGCAACCCCCTTGCATGCATCGCGCCGATTACGGCTGCGGCAGCATTTTGGATTGAGTCTCTGGAAGAGAACCTTAGTTCAGTTACGCTGGACGACATTACGGACAGGCTTAGAGTCCTTAAACTAGCTAATTCATTCATTTCGGAGGCCGTAGTACATTTAACCAAACTTACGGCTAAGAACTCAGGTTTCGCCATTCAGGCACGTAGGGCGCTGTGGCTAAAATCCTGGTCAGCTGATGTAACTTCTAAGTCCAAATTACTTAATATACCTTTCAAGGGGCAAACTTTATTTGGGCCCGGTTTGAAAGAAATTATCGCTGACATTACAGGAGGTAAGGGCCACGCCCTACCTCAAGACAAAGCCAAAGCTAAGGCTAGACAGTCTAATTTTCGTCCTTTTCGGAATTTCAAAGCAGGAGCAGCATCAACTTCCACTGCACCAAAACAGGAAGGAGCGGTTGCTCGTTACAGACAAGGCTGGAAACCTAACCAGTCCTGGAACAAGGGCAAGCAGGCCAGGAAACCTGCTGCTGCCCCAAAGACAGCATGAACCGAGGGCCCCCGATCCGGGACCGGATCTAGTGGGGGGCAGACTCTCTCTCTTCGCCCAGGCTTGGGCAAGAGATGTTCAGGATCCCTGGGCGCTAGAGATCATATCTCAGGGATACCTTCTAGACTTCAAATTCTCTCCCCCAAGAGGGAGATTTCATCTGTCAAGGTTGTCAACAAACCAGATAAAGAAAGAAGCGTTTCTACGCTGTGTACAAGATCTGTTATTAATGGGAGTGATCCATCCGGTTCCGCGGTCGGAACAAGGACAAGGGTTTTACTCAAACCTGTTTGTAGTTCCCAAAAAAGAGGGAACTTTCAGGCCAATCTTGGATTTAAAGATCCTAAACAAATTCCTAAGAGTTCCATCGTTCAAAATGGAAACTATTCGGACAATCTTACCCATGATCCAAAAGGGTCAGTACATGACCACAGTGGATTTAAAGGATGCTTACCTTCACATACCGATTCACAAAGATCATTACCGGTATCTAAGGTTTGCCTTCTTAGACAGGCATTACCAGTTTGTAGCTCTTCCATTCGGACTGGCTACGGCTCCAAGAATCTTCACAAAGGTTCTGGGTGCCCTTCTGTCGGTACTAAGACCGCGAGGAATTTCGGTAGCTCCGTACCTAGACGACATTCTGATACAAGCTTCAAGCTTTCAAACTGCCAAGTCTCATACAGAGTTAGTTCTGGCATTTCTAAGGTCGCATGGATGGAAAGTGAACGAAAAGAAGAGTTCTCTTTTTCCTCTCACAAGAGTTCCATTCTTGGGGACTCTTATAGATTCTGTAGAAATGAAGATTTATCTGACAGAAAACAGGTTAACAAAGCTTCTAAATGCATGCCGTGTCCTCCATTCCATTCAACTCCCGTCAGTAGCTCAATGCATGGAGGTGATCGGCTTAATGGTAGCAGCAATGGACATAGTTCCCTTTGCACGTCTACATCTCAGACCGCTGCAATTGTGCATGCTGAGTCAGTGGAATGGGGATTACTCAGACTTGTCCCCTACTCTGAATCTGGATCAAGAGACCAGAAACTCTCTTCTATGGTGGCTTTCTCGGCCACATCTGTCCAGGGGGATGCCATTCAGCAGGCCGGACTGGACAATTGTAACAACAGACGCCAGCCTACTAGGTTGGGGCGCTGTCTGGAATTCTCTGAAGGCTCAGGGACAATGGAATCAGGAGGAAAGTCTCCTGCCAATAAACATTCTGGAATTGAGAGCAGTTCTCCATGCCCTTCTGGCTTGGCCCCAGTTAAAAACTCGGGGGTTCATCAGGTTTCAGTCGGACAACATCACGACTGTAGCTTACATCAACCATCAAGGAGGGACAAGAAGCTCCCTAGCAATGATGGAAGTATCAAAGATAATTCGCTGGGCAGAGTCTCACTCTTGCCACCTGTCAGCAATCCACATCCCGGGAGTGGAGAACTGGGAGGCGGATTTCTTGAGTCGCCAGACTTTTCATCCGGGGGAGTGGGAACTTCATCCGGAGGTCTTTGCCCAAATACTTCGACGTTGGGGCAAACCAGAGATAGATCTCATGGCGTCTCGCCAGAACGCCAAACTTCCTCGCTACGGGTCCAGATCCAGGGATCCGGGAGCGGTTCTGATAGATGCTTTGACAGCACCTTGGAACTTCGGGATGGCTTATGTGTTTCCACCCTTCCCGCTGCTTCCTCGATTGATTGCCAAAATCAAACAGGAGAGAGCATCAGTGATTCTAATAGCGCCTGCATGGCCGCGCAGGACTTGGTATGCAGATCTAGTGGACATGTCATCCTGTCCGCCTTGGTCTCTACCTCTAAGACAGGACCTTCTGATACAGGGTCCATTCAAACATCAAAATCTAACTTCTCTGAAGCTGACTGCTTGGAAATTGAACGCTTGATTTTATCAAAACGTGGTTTTTCTGAGTCGGTTATTGATACCCTGATACAGGCTAGGAAGCCTGTTACCAGAAGGATTTACCATAAGATATGGCGTAAATACCTATACTGGTGCGAATCCAAAGGTTACTCCTGGAGTAAGGTTAGGATTCCTAGGATATTGTCCTTTCTACAAGAAGGTTTAGAAAAGGGTTTATCGACTAGTTCATTAAAGGGACAGATCTCAGCTCTGTCCATCTTGTTACACAGGCGTCTGTCAGAAAATCCAGACGTCCAGGCCTTTTGTCAGGCTTTAGCTAGGATCAAGCCTGTGTTTAAAACTGTTGCTCCACCTTGGAGTTTAAACTTAGTTCTTAACGTTTTACAGGGGGTTCCGTTTGAACCCCTTCATTCCATTGATATAAAATTGTTATCTTGGAAAGTTCTGTTTTTAATGGCTATTTCCTCGGCTCGAAGAGTCTCTGAGTTATCAGCCTTACATTGTGATTCTCCTTATCTGATTTTTCACGCAGACAAGGTAGTTCTGCGTACTAAACCTGGGTTCTTACCTAAGGTAGTCACTAACAGGAATATCAATCAAGAGATTGTTGTTCCATCCTTGTGTCCAAATCCTTCTTCAAAGAAGGAACGTCTTCTACACAATCTGGATGTAGTTCGTGCCCTCAAGTTCTACTTGCAGGCAACTAAGGATTTTCGACAAACGTCTTCCCTGTTTGTCGTGTACTCTGGTCAGAGGAGAGGTCATAAGGCTTCGGCTACCTCTCTCTCCTTCTGGCTTCGTAGCATAATTCGTTTAGCCTATGAGACTGCTGGACAGCAGCCTCCTGAAATAATTACAGCTCATT
Organism: Bombina bombina; assembly: GCF_027579735.1. NCBI lineage: Eukaryota > Metazoa > Chordata > Amphibia > Anura > Bombinatoridae > Bombina > Bombina bombina. The sequence goes on along the minus strand of NC_069505.1, from coordinate 513,001,424 downwards.
CTACTAGAGCTGTGGCTTCCACTTGGGCCTTTAAGAATGAGGCCTCTGTTGAACAGATTTGCAAGGCTGCAACTTGGTCTTCGCTTCATACTTTTTCCAAATTTTACAAATTTGACACTTTTGCTTCTTCGGAGGCTGTTTTTGGGAGAAAGGTTCTTCAGGCAGTGGTTCCTTCTGTATAATGAGCCTGCCTATCCCTCCCGTCATCCGTGTACTTTTGCTTTGGTATTGGTATCCCAGAAGTAATGATGACCCGTGGACTGATCACACATAACAGAAGAAAACATAATTTATGCTTACCTGATAAATTCCTTTCTTCTGTTGTGTGATCAGTCCACGGCCCGCCCTGTTTTAAGGCAGGTTAATATTTTTTAAATTATACTCCAGTCACCACTTTCACCCTTGGTTTCTCCTTTCTCGTTGATTCTTGGTCGAATGACTGGGAGTGACGTAGAGGGGAGGAGCTATATGCAGCTCTGCTGGGTGAATCCTCTTGCATTTCCTGTTGGGGAGGAGTTATATCCCAGAAGTAATGATGACCCGTGGACTGATCACACAACAGAAGAAAGGAATTTATCAGGTAAGCATAAATTATGTTTTTTAAACCTTCGGTGATTACTCCTGAGGTTTTTCCTGTTCCAGATGCGGTTTCTGATGTGATTGCTAAGGAATGATGGTCTAAGCCTGGTGCTTCTTTTAATCCTTCTTCTAGGTTTAAGAAGTTATATCCTTTACCAGTGGCTAATTTTGAGTTTTGGTAAAAAGTCCCTAAGGTTGATGGGGCTATTTCTACTTTTGCCAAACGTACTACTATTCCTACGGAAGATAGTATTTCTTTTAAGGATCATTTAGGTAGGAAGATTGAATCTTATCTAATGAAAGCTTATTTACATTCTGGATATATTCTCAGGCCTGCCATTTCTATGGCTAATGTTGCGGCTGCATCAACTTTTTGGTTGGATAACTTAGCACATCAAGAAACAGATTCTGATTTGTCTAGCATTCTTAGTTTGCTTCAACATGCTAATGATTTTAACTGTGATGCTATTTTTGATATCATCAAGACTGATGTTAAATCTATGTCTTTAGCTATTCTAACTAGAAGAGCTTTATGGCTTAAATCATGGAATGCTGACATGGTATCTAAATCTAGATTACTCTCTATCTTTCCAGGGTAATCATTTATTTGGTTCTCAGTTGGATTCTATTATTTCCACTATCACTGGGGGGAAGGGAGTTTTTTTGCCCCAAGATAAAAAGTCTAAGGGTAAATTTAAAGCTTCTAATCGGTTTCGTTCCTTTTGTCAGAATAGAGAACAGAAAACCACTCCTTCCCCTAAGGGCTCTGGTTCCAATTGGAAGCCATCTTCAAGTTAATAAATAAATTAATAAATCCAAGCCTTATAAGAAGCCAAAGCCAGCCCCTAAAACTGCATGAAGGTGCGGCCCTTAATCCAGTTCAACTGGTGGGGGGGCAGATTAAAATGATTTCAAAACATTTGGGCAGATTCTGTTCAGAATCAGTGGATTCAGAGCATTGTCTCTCAAGGGTATCGAATAGGTTTCAGAATAATACCTCCTGTGAGAAGATTCTTTCTCTCTCATGTTCCAACAAATCCTGTGAAAGCTCAGGCTTTTCTGAAGTGTGTTTCAGATCTGGAGCTTTCAGGGGTGATTATACCCGTTCCGCTTCAGGAATAGGGTCTGGGTTTTTATTCAAATCTATTCATTGTCCCAAAGAAAGAAAATTCATTCAGACCAGTTCTGGATCTGAAGTTTTTGAATCGTTTTGTAAGGGTCCCAACTTTCAAGATGGTGACTATAAGGACTATTGCCTTTTGTTCAGCAAGGTCATTACATGTCCGCAATAGACTTACAGGATGCTTATCTTTACATTCCGATTCATCCAGATCACTTTCGGTTTCTGAGATTCTCTTTTCTAGACAAGCATTACCAATTTGTCGCTCTTCCATTTGGGCTAGCGACAGCTCCAACAATCTTTTCGAAGGTTCTCGTGCCCTTCTATCTGTAATTAGAGAGCAGGGTATTGCGGTGTTTCCTTATTTGGATGATATCTTGGTATTGATTCAATCTTTTCATTTAGCAGAATCTCACACAAATCAACTAGTGTTGTTTCTTCAAAGACATGGTGGGAGGATCAATTTACCAAGAGTTTCTTGATTCCTCAGACAAGGGTCACCTTTTTAGGTTTCCAGATAGATTCAGTGTCCATGACTCTGTCTTTAACAGACAAGAGACAAATGAAATTGGTTTCAGCCTGTCAAAACCTTCAGTCTCGATCATTCCCTTCAGTGGCTATGTGCATGGAAGTTTTAGATCTCATGACTGCAGCATCGGACACGATCCTCTTTGCTCGTTTTCATATGAGACCTCTGCAGCTTTGCATGCTGAATCAATGGTGCAGGGATTATACTCGGATATCACAATTAATATTCTTAAATCCCAGCATTCTACTCTCTCTAACTTGGTGGTTAGACCATCATCATATTATTCAAGGGGCCTCTTTTGTTCATCCTTCCTGGACTGTAGTCTCAACAGATGCAAGTCTTTCAGGTTGGGGAGCTGTCTGGAGGTTTGGAATCCTCTAGAGGCGAGGTTACCAATCAATATCATAGAACTCCATGCTATTTTCAGGGCTCTTCAGGCTTGGCCTCTATTAAAAGAGAAAACTTTTCATTCGCTTTCAGACAGACAATATCACAACTGTGGCATATGTTAATCATCATGGAGGGACTCGCAGTCCTTTAGCAATGAAAGAAGTATCACGGATACTTTCTTGGGTGGAATCCAACTCTTGTCTAATTTCTGCAATTCATATCCCAGGTGTAGACCATTGGGAAACGGATTATCTCAGCCGTCAGACTTTGCATCCGGGGTTGTGATCTCTCTATCCAGATGTGTTTTTTCAGATTGTACAGATGTGGGGTCTTCCAGAAATAGATCTGATGGCTTCCTATCTAAACAGGGAACTTCCCAGATACCTTTCCAGGTCCAGGGATTCTCAGGTGAAGATGGTGGATGCGTTAGCAGTTCCTTGGTCTTACCAACTTGCTTATATTTTTCCGTCTCTAGTTCTTCTTCCAAGGGTTATCTCCAAGACCATAATGGAACAATCACATGTGTTTCTGATAGCACCAGAATGGCCTCACAGGTTTTGGTATGCGGATCTTGTCCGGATGTCCAGTTCCTTTAATGCCAGACCTTCTGTCTCAAGGGCAGTTTTTTTCCATCAGGATCTCAAATCACTAAATTTGAAGGTATGGAAATTGAATGTTTAGTGCTTAGTCATAGAGGTTTCTCTGACTCAGTGATCAATACTATATTGCAGGCTCGTCAGTCTGTTTCAAGGAAGATTTATTATCGGGTTTGGAAAACCTATATTTCATGGTGTTCTTCTCATAAATTCTCTTGGCATTCTTTTAGAATTCCTAGAATTTTACAGTTTCTTCAGGACGGTTTGGATAAAGGTTTGTCTGCAAGTACTTTGAAGGGTCAAATCTCTGCTCTTTCTGTTTTATTTCATAGAAAGATAGCTAAACTTCCTGATATTAACTGTTTTGTTCAGGCTTTGGTCCATATCAAGCCTGTTATTAAGTCTATTTCTCCTCCATGGAGTCTTAATTTGGTTTTGAAGGTTTTGCAGGCTCCTCCTTTTGAGCCTATGCATTCTTTGGATATTAAGCTACATTCTTGGAAAGTATTGTTCCTTTTGGCTATCTCTTCTGCTAGAAGAGTTTCTGAATTGTCTGCTATCTTGTGAGTCTACTTTTTTGATTTTCCATCAGGATAAATCTGTTTTGTGGACTTCATTTAAATTTCTTCCTAAGGTTGTGAATTCTAACAACATTAGTAGGGAAATTGTTGTTCCTTCCTTGTGTCCGAATCCTAAGAATTCGCTTGAAAAATCGTTACACTCTTTGGATGTGGTAAGGGCTTTGAAATACTATGTTGAGGCTAATAAGGATTCAGGAAAATGTATAGTGTATTTGTTGTCTTTTCCAGTTCTAGGAAAGGTTAGAAAGCCTCTGCCATTTGTTTGGCATCTTGGTTAAAGCTTTTGATTCACAAGGCTTATTTGGAGGCGGGACAGTCTCCACCTCAGTGAATTACAGCTCATTCTACTAGATCGGTTGCCATTTCTTGGGCTTTTAAGAATGAAGCTTCAGTTGATCAGATTTGCAAAGCACAGCTTGGTCTTCTTTGCATACATTTACTAAATTTTACCATTTCAATATTTTTGCTTCTTCTGAAGCAGTCTTTGGTAGAAAAGTTCTTCAGGCAGCTGTCTCAGTTTGACTCTTCTGTTTTTAAGAAGAACTTATTTTTTGGATTTAATTTCTCAGCGGAAATAGCTGTTTTTATTTTATCCCTCCCTCTCTAGTGACTCTTCTGTGGTCTTCCACGTCTTGGGTATTTTATCCCATACGTCACTAGCTCATGGACTCTTGCCAAGAAAACATAATTTATGTAAGAACTTACCTGATAAATTCATTTGTTTCATAATGGCAAGAGTCCATGAGGCCCACCCTGTTTTTTGTGGTTATATTTTTTTGTATAAAAGCACAATATTTTCCAGTTCCTCTTTTTTGTATGCTTTTTTACTCCTTTTTACACCTCACTACTTGGCTATACGTTAAACTGAAGTATGTGTGTGGTGGGAGGTGTGCTTATAGGCGTTTTGAGGTTGGGAAACTTTGCCCCCTCATGGACTCTTGCCATTATGAAAGAAATTAATTTATCAGGTAAGTTCTTACATAAATTATGTTTTTTTGTACATCAAGCTTTGCTGTTAAAATGAAGGATTCTTTCTGTTGCCTCCAATCAAAACCCATAATTGATTGGGATGAGTGAAGGCAGAGGAAGTGCACATCTTCATTTTGAATAGGCACAATCTGTGCAGTCTCTAATTGGCTGTACCAGCAGTCACTGTAAAAAAAAAACCATTCCTTAATGTGTTTCCTATTACTTGTTATACCAGCTGCAGTGTATAAAATATATGAGAAATTGCTGCCTTAGGTGTATTTCTTTCATATAGGTGGCAAGAGTCCACTTGCCCATACGTAACAGCTTGTGGATTCTCACCACCATGAAAGAAATGAATTTATCAGGTAAGACATAATTTGTTTCTTTCCTATAGGTGGTGAGAGTCCATGACCTGTTAAGTATGGGCTAGTGGACTCTCACCGCCATGAAATAAATAAATTTATTAGGTAAGACCTAAATTGTGTGGGGTTTTTTTGTATATGAAATAGCTGGTTTCTTTCCATTCATTACTGTTGGTAAAATTCAACTCCTGGCCACCAGGAGAAGGCAAAGACACTCCAGCCAAAGCTTAAGTATCCCTCCCACTTCCCATACTCCCCCAGACATTCTTTGCCTCTGTAACAAGGAGGAAGAGAAGATGGTGCTCTGTAGAAAAATGGATTTAGTCCTTTGATGAGTAGTTTCCCTTCAAGATAGGACTGGGATTAATGCTGTGTCCATGTAAACCTCTTAGAGTATTAGTAGCTGTTAGCTGCTGGTTGTTGCAGGGAACTTCTATGTCCTCCTTCCAGCAATCTGTGGCAACACCTCCACCTGGCAACCAGTGTTGGCTTTCACTGCTTTCCTTTCTACTTCAGGTTCCTGTCAAAAGTCTGGATGAAGCTGTCGGACCTGGAAGTGCTGTGTCTGCCCTACAGCAGAGGCTCCAAAAGGTAAGTGTATTTTCCTTATACAGGGACTGTGAGGAGACTATTAGGAGTTTTGAATCTCTTGTATGCCTTTATCTTGAGCCTGGAGACCTTTATATTTTATCCCTTTCCTATGAGGGAGTTATACTTTGGGTAGTTCTTTAATCCCAGGGCACTGTGTTAGCGCTGCGGAATCTGTTGGCGCTCTACAAATAACCGATAATAATAAAATAATAACTGTGCTACATATAGCTTTCAAGATCCGTTGTTGGGATCGTTTTCAGTTAGGGGCATTGAGGCTATCTGGGCTTAGATACACTATGGTGTCATGGGGTTAAAGTTTTTATTAAAATTTTAATTGAAAGTGGTTTTTTTTTAGGCAGCGCTATGTAGGCTGCAATGGAGCTGCTTTGTCGTTTGCGCCGTTTTTTCCCTCATCGCTGTGATCTTCCTCTTAGGAAGACACGTCATGCCGCGCACATTGCTTGCCTTCCGTTTTTTTTTTTATATATATCTTATCCTACGGAGGTGGAAAATATAGTCAGCTTAAAACCGCTGTTTAAATCTGTGATTCTGAAGGTCATTTTTATTTCTTTCATATCTGGAGAGCGCTTTTTTTGAGGGAGGTTGGTCTCAGTCACTGCTGGGGTGTATTTAAGTGCCAATACTAAATTTAAATAAAATACGTTTTTTGTTTTTGTTTTGTTTTTTACATATATCTGTGAGAAGCCTTTTTTCAGTATGGAGCATACATCATATTTGGGGAAAGAAGTTTCCTCTTTACCTTTGGGGGATAAATGTTTATATTGTGAGGAGGCTCATGTAATACCACCTGCACAGTTCTGTTCCTCTTGCTTGTCCTCCATGTTGCAGTCAAAGTCTAAAAAAATCTAAATTTAAATCTTTGTCTGCTGCTTCTAAAAAATATAACCCTTCAGAGCCCTCTACCTCTCAGGACTCTGTTGCCCTTGATATGCCTCAATTTTCTCCTCAGTCCCCGTCTCTTGTTGTTGCATCCTGCGGCTCAACTCAGTCTCTTTCTGGGGGATTTTTTTTTACCAGGACAGTTTGCAGCACAGCTTCAATTTGCTGTCTCTGCTGCACTGAGTTCTTTACCTATTGCAAGTAAAAGGAAGAGAAAAGTTAAACATGATTCCTCTGATGTAGGAATCTCTTCTAACTCTAAGGCTGCGTTGGTCAGTTTATCACAAATCTCTTAAGATGACCATACCTCAGCAGCCTCTGAGGGTGAGATATTTAATTCTGACTGACTGCTTTGGACAGCCCGGTAGAGTCAGAAGAGGTTAATTTCAGATTTAAGCTTGAACACCTTTGTTTATTACTCAAGGATGTATTAGCTACCTTGGATGTCCCAGAGCCTACACCATCTGAGGCTCCAAAAATTCCAAAACTGAATAGAGTTTATGATGTTGAGCCTAAGTCTCTGTAAGTTTTTTTTCAGTTCCGGCTCGCATGTTATACATCATCTCCAAGGAATGGGAGAAACTGGGAATTCCTTTCTCTCCTTACCCTAATTTTAATAGAATGTTTCCAGTTTCTGACTCTATCCTTTAGTTATGGAGTACTATTCCAAAGATGGATCGTTCTATCTCCACCCTGGCTAAGAGAACTACTATCCCTCTGGAGGATAGTGCCTTAATTAAGGACCCCATGAATAGGAAATTGGAGAGGTACCTAAGGAGAATTTTTCATCAACTTCTCTGGCAACCGGCCGCGAGTATTGGGGTAGGCGTTGGAGCCGCCACGTACTGGTATGATTCTGTATCTGAATTGATTTTGGAGGAGATTCAGGATTGGATTAAGGCTTTGAAGATAGCCAGTTCCTTTATTTGTGATGCTATAATATGCAAGTTGTCCGTCTGAGTTTTGCAGTACTGTCTTGCAGAGCTTTATGGCTGAAGTCCTGTTCAGCAGACATGGTTTCTAAGTCAAGACGTCTTTCCTTACCCTTTAAAGGGAAGTCTTTATTCATCCTGAACTTGATTCTTTTATCTCCACAGTGACAAGAGAAAAGGGTGCCTTTCTTCCTCAAGATAAGAAGGCTAGATCAAAGGGTCATCAGTCTACTAATTTTCGTTCCTTTCGTAACTTCAAGGGACAGAAATCCATCGGCTCCCTCCAAATCTGATCAGCCGAAGAGTTCCTGGAAACCTAATCAGCTTTGGAACAAGAACAAGCAGGCCAAAAAATCCTCCTCTGACAATAAATCAGCCTGAAGGGGCTGCCCCGATCCAGGATCGGATCTTGTAGGGGGAAGACTATGCTTCTTTCAAGACGCTTGGATTTTCAATGTTCCAAACCCTTGGGCAGTGGACATTGTCTGACAAGGATACATGATAGGTTTCAAATCTTGCCCTCCAGGAGGCAGATTCCTTCATCAAGACTCTCTTCAAACCCGGGGGAAAAGAGAGGCATTCTTAAGTTGTGTAAAGGATCTCTCTTCCCTGGAAGTGATCGTCCTGGTCTCTCCCGCAGAACAGGACTTAGGGTTCTATTCAAACCTTTTCATCGTTCCCAAGAAAGAGGGAACTTTCCGTCCTATTCTGGATCTAAAGTGTCTCAACACATTTCTCAAGGTTCCGTCCTTCAAAATGGAGACTATCAGATCCATTCTTCCGTTGGTCCTGGAGGGTCAGTTCATGACCACTATAGACCTGAAGGACGCATACCTTTATGTTCCAGTTCACAGAGAACTCTTCCAATTTCTGCTTTTTGCCTTTCTAGACAAATACTTCTAGTTTATAGCCCTCCCCTTTGGTCTGGCTACAGCTCCCAGAATCTTTACGAAGGTGCTGGGGGCTCTTTTAGTGGTAGCCAGGACTCGCTTTGGCTCTATACCTGGACAATATCTTTGTTCATGCTCCATCTTTTTTCATTTGGCAAGATCTCACAAGGACTCTCTGTTGTCTCTTCTTCGCACTCACGGGTGGAAGATAAATCTGGACAAGAGTTCCCTTGTTCCCAATACCAGAGTTTGTTTTTTGGGGACAATCGTAGACTCTTTCCATGAAGATCTAACGGATCTAAGACGATCCAAACTTCTCTCGACCTGTCTCTCCCTTCAATCCTCTGCATGTCCTTCAGTCGCGCAGTGCATGGAAGTAATTGGTCTCATGGTAGCCTCCATGGAGGTTATTCCTTTTGCTCGCTTCCATCTGAGACCTCTTCAACTATGTATGCTCAGACAATGGAACGGCAATCATTCGGATCTATCCCAGAGGATAGTCCTAGACAACCACACAAGAGAATCTCTCTCTTGGTGGCTCTGTCAGCATTATCTGGCCCAAAACATGTGCTTTTTTAGACCATTGTGGGAGATTGTGACTACGGATGCCAGCCTTTCATGCTGGGGAGGAGATTGGGGTTCCTTAAGAGCTCAGGAATCCTGGTTGACAGATGAATCCACCCTTCCCATAAACATTCTGGAGTTAAGAGCAATCTTCAATGCTCTGGTAGCGTGGCCTCAACTGTGTTCTGTCTGGTTTATCAGATTTCAATCGGAGAGCATAACATCTGTGGCTTATATCAACCATCATGGAGGAAAATGAGTTCCCTGGCTATGAAGGAAGTCTCTCGCATCCTTCAGTGGGCAGAGTCCTACAATTGTCATATTTCTGCCATTTATATCCCGGGAGTAGAGAACTGGGAAGTGGACTATCTGAGCAGACAGACGTTCCAACCAGGGGAGTGGGCTCTTCCTCCGGATGTGTTCTCCGAGATAACCCTCAGGTTGGGTGTTCCGAAGATAGACCTCATGGCTTCTCGCCTTAATTAGAAACTGCCCAGATATGGTTCCCTCAGGCAGTGCTGGTGTTTGCGTTAGCGGTCCCGTGAGAGTTCAGTCTGATATATCTGTTCCCTCCGTTTGCCCTTCTCCCCATAGTCATAGCCTGCATCAAACTGGAGCGGGCCTTGGTGATCCTAATTGCTCCAGCTTAGCCTTGCAGGACTTGGTTGATCTGGTTGGTTGGTCTGGTGAAGATGTCATCCTCCCCTCCATGGAGGTTGCCTCTGAAGATGGACCTTCTACTTCAAGGTCTGTTCCTTCATCAAAATCTAGATTCTCTGAGGCTGACTGCGTGGATTTTGAACGCTTAGTCCTGTTCAAAAGAGGTTTCTCAGATAGAGTCATTGACACTCTAATCCAGGCTCATAAGCTTTGAACATGACTGATGTATCATAAGGTCTATCTCTCCTGGTGCGAGTCTTAAGGCTTCCCTTGGCAGAAGGTGAGAGTTCCTCGAATTCTGTTTCTTCAAGAGGGTTTGGAGAAAGGTTTGTCAGCTAGTTCTCTAAAAGGACAGATCTCTGCCCTTTCAGTTTTGTTACACAAGCAAATAGCTAATCTTCCAGACGTTCAGTCATTTGTTTAGGCCCTGGTCAGAATCAGGCCTGTGTTTAAAAGGACCCTCAAGTCAAAATTAAACTTTCATTATTCAGATAGAGCATGCCATTTTAAACAACTTTCCAATTTACTTCCATTAACAAAATGTGCACAGTCTTTTTATATTTAAACATTTTGAGTCACCAGCTCCTACTGAGCATGTGCCAGAATTCACAAAATAAAGGGTTATGCATTTCCTTCTAAATACAGGGAGAGTCCACAGCTGCATTCATTACTTGTGGGAATACAGAACCTGGCCACCAGGAGGAGGCAAAGACACCCCAGCCAAAGGCTTAAATACCTCCCCCACTTCCCTCATCCCCCAGTCATTCTTTGCCTTTCGTCACAGGAAGTAGTCTCTTATGGAGGGTAGTAATCCTTCAGTATGGGACTGGAGTTTTAAGTAGTCTTGTCAGCCTCTCAGTGAGAGCATTGATGAAAGTTAGGGTCTAGAGATGCAGAGAGAGTCTTTCTGCAAAGCAATCCAGACTCGTATTAACAGCTACTTAAGCAATCAGCGCTGACGAATTTCGCTGCCTGCTTTCTTCACTCAAGTCCATGTCAGAGGCGCTGCTACAATCGGTCAAACTTGAAGGACCGTGTCGCTGTTCCACTGCATAGATTCAGGTAAGATCAGGTAAGATCGTTTCATTTTTTACACAATTTAACGACAGGGTCTCAGTGGGACTCCTTTATCTCTATGGAATCAAGGGTTAATATCTCTTGAGGGGGATTATTGAACAGTAGGGATTTGTTAATCATGTTTGTTATATGATTTTGACTGTTTATGTGTAAGAACGTTTGGGCTCATGGCTGATACGGAACGTACAGGTTACTTTCATTTTGAGAGCTGCGCAGTTTTTTTATCAAGCTGACGCGCCTTTTCTTAGCAGGGGCGGTCCTGCATAAGCACCATGTGACCGGGAGTGGTCACGTTTTTCCCCCGCTTCCTATTCCTGACCGGGTGTCTGCGGAGAGGAGCGTCTTCTCTACCTTCCCTGATTGTTCTTCTGTTCCTCGTTGATCTCTCAGGCGTTTCATTCTTTTTGCTAAGGTTCTGACTCCGGTAAGGCCGGTATCTTTCTTTGCTCCTTCTTGGAGCTTAGTCTTTATTAGGGGGTGGCATTGGGTTATTTTTCTACCCGTGCAGGAGGTGGTCTTGGAATTCCTTCTTTAATTAACTATTCCATCTGTAGTTTGTTTTTCTACATGCCATGGTCCCTATGCTGTAATCTTGCAATACGTACTGCTTGAGGAGTTTCATCTTTATTAAGGAGGTTTACGAGTTTGTTAGGGTTTTCTACCTAAGATGATATTTTATATGTCATTTTCATTTCTAAATGGAAAATGTTTTTTCCCCTTTCAGGGAATCTTGCCTTGATGTTCTTTGGACTATGGAGGCTTGGTTGCCTTCCTTATTGTTAGTGGAGGAGTGGTTTTTGCTTGTTCGGAGAGTCAGTGGGACTCTAGACTCCTCAGAGGTTATGGCTCAGTTCATGAGCAGTGACGTCTTATTGGGTCTCTGGCATGAGATCGGCTATCTGGTCCTCCGAACATTCTTTTTCTTTTTTACTTCTGTTGAAGCAGCATTCGAGAGAATGGGTTTGTTGCAGGCTATGGTGCCCTCAGATTTGGGCGCCTCCTCTTTTGCCCTCCCGTTAGCATTCAGTGTCCTCTGTAGCTTGGGTATTATTTTCCACAAGAAATTAATGCAGCTGTGGACTCTCCCTGTATTTAGAAGGAAAACATAAATTATGACTTAGCAGATAATTTCCTTTCCTTTGATAACGGGAGAGTCCACAGCTCCCGCCTGTGTTCTCCGATGGGCGGCCCTACATTTATTTATTTGTTTTCTTCTGGCACCTTTTTCACCCAGATATTTCTCCTACTGTTTCCTTGTTCCCTCGGCAGAATGACTGGGGGATGAGGGAAGTGGGGGAGGTATTTAAGCCTTTGGCTGGGGTGTCTTTGCCTCCTCCTGGTGGCCAGGTTCTGTATTCCCACAATTAATTAATGCAGCTGTGGACTCTCCCTGTATCGAAGGAAACTAAATGATATGGTAATTCATAATTTATGTTTTTTGATTGGCTGATGGCTGTCACATGGTGCAGGGGGAGTGGAAATAGACATAACTTAAAATTGTCAGAAAAAAAATCTACTAATTTGAAGTTCAGACTAAGTGCTATTGCATTGTCCTGTTATCTTGCATTTGTTGATTATGCAAATTTACTATGTTTACTGGTCCTTTAAATCTGTTTAAAATCTGGTTCTTCGTGTTCTTCAAAAGGCTCTGTTTGATCCTATGCATTCTGTTGATATTAAACTTTTTTATCTTGGAAAGTTTTGTTTTTGTTGGCTATTTCTTCTGCTCGTAGAGTTTCAGAATTATCTGCCTTACAGTGTGATCCCTCTTATCTTATTTTCCATGTGGATAAGGCTGTTCTTCGTACCAAATTGGGATTTCTTCCCAAGGTGGTATCTGACCGCAATATCAATCATCTGAGAGTAGTTACTTCCTTTTGTCCTAATCCTTCCTCTCAGAAGGAACGTCTGCTAGACAACCTGAATGTGGTGCGTGATTTAAAGTTCTATCTTCAGGCTACCAAGGATTTTAGACAATCTTCTTCCTTATTTGTGGTGTATGCCGGTAGGCGCAAGGGTCAAAAAGTCACTGCAACAACTTTTTCCTTTTGGCTGAGGAGTACCACTCTACCCTTGCTGTCTCTTCTTCCTGGGCTTTTAAGAAGGAAGCATCTATTCAACAAATTTGTAAGACGGCTACTTGGTCCTCTTTGCATACTTTTTCTAAATTTTACAAGTTTGATGTTTTTGCCTCAGCTGAGGCTTCTTTTGAGAGTAAAGTGCTTCTAGCGGTGGTGCCTTCAGTTTAGGTCCGTCTGCCTTTAGTTCTCCCTCCCTGCCCATTCTAGGTCCTCTCTGGCTTAGGTATTGATTTCCCAACACTAATGAATGGAATTGTGGACTCTCCGTGCCAAAATTTATGCATACCTGATAAATTATTTTCTTTCCTGGCATGGAAAGTCCATGACCTGCCCCTATACCATTCAAGGCGGCATTTTTTTTCCTAATCTTCTGGCACCTATATACCCCTAGTGTTTCTCCTACTTTTTCCTTATTCCCTCGGCTGAATGACTAGGTGAGTATGGGAAGTGGGAGGGATACTTAAGCTTTGGCTGTGGAGTATTTGCCTCCTCCTGGTGGCCAGGAGTTGAATTTTGCCAACAGTAATGAATGGAATTGTGGACTCTCCATGCCAGGAAAGAAAATAATTTATCGGGTAAGCTGAGCCGCCCACTCGCCACCCACCCACACCTCCTGCCTGCACCTGCAACAATTGTTACAGACGGTGGCACACACAGTGTCACCGTCTGCAACGATCACGCATCCGCCCTCATATAGAACCGGAGCATCAATCACGCTCCTGTTCCATATGCAGCAGATGCATGGAGCTTCAGAAACTCCAGTTCTTGGCTGTAACTTAACAGCCGAGAGTACTGGAACTTCCTGAAACTCAGACGTGTGTGTGTATGTATATATATATATATATATATATATATATTTATATCTTGTGGTACGATGAGAAAGACATATATATATATATATATATATATATATATATATATATATATATATACAGCAGATTGGGTGAAGGGGTTACTACACCTTTTACCTCTGTGATTAATGTTTATCTAAGTTTCTGTCCCCCCACTTCTCCCTTATTTCAGTTCTTTTGACAGACTTCCATTTTAGCCAATCAGTGCTGACTCCTAAGTAACTCCACGGGTGTGAGCACCATGTTAACTATATGACAAATATGAACTAACGCCCTCTAGTTGTGAAAAAATGTCAAAATGCATTCAGATAAGAGGCTGCCTTTAAGAGTTAAGAAATTTTCATATGAGCCTACCTAGGTTTAGCTTTCAACGAAGAATACCAAGAAAACAAAGCAAAATTGATGATAGAAGTAAATTGAAAAGTACTGCACTGATTGGCTAAAATGCAAGTCTGTCAAAAGAACTGAGATAAGAGGGCAGTCTGCAGAGGCTTGGATAGAAGGTACTTACAGAGGTAAAATGTGTATTATTATAACAGTGTTGGTTATGCAAAACTGGGGAATAGGTAATAAAGGGATTATCTATCTTTTAAACAATAAAAATTCTGGTGTAGACTGTCCCTTTAAGTAAAAAGTGCTTTTTGTAAACAATTTAATACGCTCCAGAAGGTAAGATGGATAGTTTCGAACAAATTCAAGAGGAGAAAAAAAAATAGTGTATAAATGTCCCTTTAAAAAATAAAAACAAAGCACTGAGCAGTGAGGTGGGTACAATGTATATGAGGGACCAGTAAATACGGTAGATTTGCACAACAAATGCATGATAAAAAGACAAAGCTATAGAACTTAGTCTGAACTTCAAATGATTTGTAGATTTTTTTTTCTGACAAATTTCAAAGTTATGTCTATTTCCACTCCTGTATCATGTGACAGCCATCAGCCAATCACAAATGCATATAAGTATATACTGTGAATTCTTGCACATGCTCAGTAGGAGCTGGTGACTCAAAAAGTGTAAATATAAAAAGACTGTGCACATCTTGTTAATGGAAGTAAATTGGAAAGTTGTCATGAAAGCTTAATTTTGACTTGTGTGTCCCTTTAACTAAAATGAGTTGCATCAAGCTTATGGGAAACTTTTAAATACATTATTATTATACAAATAAAGACATATATATATATATATATATATATATATATATATATATATATATATATATATATATATCTAAACTTGTGTGCACATTTAAACACTTTTGACTTTTAAAAAGTTAAAGGACTAATAAATATTGTTGAATTGTATAACCATCAAATAAGTATCAAACACATATTGCAATAGAACTTACACTGAATTTCAAGTGAGCAGCAGATTTGTTTCTGAGAAATTTCAAAGTGTCTTCCATAATTACACTTTTTGTATCATGTGACAACCATCACCCAATCACAGACTCATGCGCATACACTGTGATCTCTTGCACATGCTCAGTAGTCTCCATATAAAATGAATGAGCACAATTTGATATTGAAAATTGGAAAGTTTTTTTTTAAAAATTGCATTCTTTGTCTTGAATTATGTAAGTTTTAAAGGGACATAATACTCATATGCTAAATCACTTGAAACTGATGCAGTATAACTGTAAAAAGCTGACAGGAAAATATCACCTGAGCATCTCTATGTAAAAAAGGAAGAAATGAACAGCAGCCAATCAGCATCAGCAGTACTGAGGTCATGAACTCTTTTACTGTGATCTCATGAGATTTGACTTAACCCTCATGAGATTTCATAGTAAACTTCCTTAAACTGAATAGGGAAATAAGATGAGTGTGCACGTAAGCTCACTCCCTTAGCTGTCCCGGGACAGACATACTGATTTGTTGCTTAGAAATCCTTTACAATGGGATGTGGCTACTGAGGAACTTTTGAGGTAAAATATTTTTCTTTTTTACATAGAGATGTTCAGGTGATATTTTCTAGTCAGCTTTTTACAGCTATGCTGCATCACTTTCAAGTGTTTCAACATTTGGGTATCATGTCCCTTTAATTTTCTATCTTTGTAACATTTCTAAGGCAGTGGTTTACTAATGCTTTGTGTTGCCATAATCCTTATACCCCCCCACTTCTGATACACATTGTGCATATATAGAACACTATGAATGCAGAGTTTTTGCAATGTAGCACTTAAAGGACCATTAAAAGGGATAGGAAAAGCAAAACATTCAGACAGAGCTCCCCATTTAAAAAAAAAAAAGATTCCAATTTACTTGTATTAACAAATGTAATTTGTTCCCTTGGTATTGTTTGATGAAGATACACCTAGATAGGTGACTGGAGCATTACTTGGCACAAAATAGTGCTGTCCGCTAGTGCTCTTGCAAAACTGCTGTCGTATAGTACTCCAGACACGTGTACGCTCCTGAGCTTATGTCCCTGCTTTTCAACAGAAGATATAAAAAAAAAACAAAGAAAATTTGATAATAGAAATAAATTAAAAATATGTATAAATTTGTATTCTCTATCGCCTAGATTACGAGTTTTGAGCGCTATAGGGAAATTAACGAACGCAACAAAAGTGGCGTTATTTAATCCCCTATAGCGCAGCCATTACAAGTTTTAAAAAAACGGGCTTGTGCGGGCGATATGGTGCTTTTAAGCTCCATACCGCACCAAAAACAAGCGCTGTTTTGACGTGCTCGTGCATGCTTTCCCCATAGACATCAATGGGGAGAGCAGGTCAGAAAAAAATCTTAACACCTGCGATCACGGAAAGAAAAGCTCCGTAACGCAGCCCCATTGATGTCTATGGGGAAAAAGAAACTAACGTTTAAACCTAACACCTTACCATAAACCCCACGTCTAAACACCCCTAATATGTCCCCCACCGACATCGCCGCCACCTAAATAAGGTTATTAACCCCATTCCACCGCACCCCAACATCGCCGCCACTATATTAGTTATTAACCCTTATTCCGCCGCTCCCCGACATCGTCGCAACTAAATAAAGTTATTAACCCCTAAACCTCTGGTCTCCTACATTGCAACAACCTAAATTAAACTATTAACCCCTAAACCTAACCCTAACGTAACCCTAGCACCCCCTAACTTTAACATAATTAAAATAGAGCTAAATTAAAGTTAGTTATTAACTAAATAATACCTATTTAAAACTACATACATACGTACCTGTCAAATAAAACTTAAGCTCCCTTACACTAAAAACTAACATTACAAAAAATAAAAAAACACTAAAATAATAAAAAAATAAAAAAACTACCGTTACAAAAAAAAAACTACCATTACAAAAAATAACAAACGAAATGATCCAAAAAAAAATGATTCCTAATAAACAACAAAAAACACCCTAAAATAAAAAAATCCTAATCTAGAATAAACTACCAAGGGCCCTTAAAAGGGCACTTTGGGGGCCCTTAAAAGGGCCTTTTGTAGGGCATTGCCTTAAGTTAAACAGTTATTTTGCTACAAAAAACAAACACCCCCTAAAAAAATACATTACACAAAATAACAAACAAATTATCCAAAATAATAAAAATTATTCCTATTCTAACACCCATTAAAAAAAAAAAACACCCCAAAATAAAAAAAAAACTAATCTGGAATAAACTACCAATGGCCCTTAAAAGGGCCTTTTGTAGGGCATCAGCTCTTTTCGTGAAATAAAAATACAAATTCCCACTAACATTACAAACCCCCACCCCCCCAAACCCACAAAATAAAAAAAAAACTATTTAAAAAAACCTTATCTAACCATTGCCCTGAAAAGGGCATTTGTATGGGCATTGCAAGGTACGCGATCCAAGATGTCGTCACTTGCATTCCTATTGGCTGAAACATTTGAATCAGTCAATAGGAATTAGAGCTGCTAAAATCCTATTGGCTGATTTGAACAGCCAATAGGATTTTAGCAGCTCTAATTCCTATTGGCTGATTCAAATGTTTCAGCCAATAGGAATGCAAGGGATTATTTTGAAAAGCAGGGACATATGCTTACGAGCCGGCCCATATCTGAAGCACTGTATGGCAGCAGTTTTGCAAGAATGTTATCCATTTGTAAAAGCACTAGATGGCAGCACTATTTCCTGCCATGTAGTACTCCAGATGCCTGCCTAGGTATCTCTTCAACACAGAATATAATGGGGAAAAAAGAGCTAAATGCCCCTTTAAGGACTTTTTTATTTTGATAGGGCTATTAGATTAGGTGTAATTATTTTTTATTTTTGATAATTTAGTTTATTTTTCGTACTTTAGTGTTTGTTATTTTCTGTAATTTTTTTTTGTAATTAGATACTTTGTAATTTTTAGAGTAGTGTTAGGATTTTTTTAATTTAATTGGTAGTTAGTTTAATTTTAGTTTAAGAATTATATTAGTTTGTTAGTTTAAACTTAGTTTTTTTAATTTGACAGGTAAATTTTAATTTAAGGTAGGGAAATTGTAATTTTAATCTAAAGTTAGGGGGGCTTTCGGTTTAGGGGTTAATAGTTTAGTATATTTCGTTGTGGGGGGCTTGTGGTTTAGGGGTTAATAGGTTTATTCTAGTGGCGGCGGTGTAGGGCTTAATAACTTTAGTATAGTGGGGGCAATGTGGGCGGAAGGCAGGTTAGGGGTTAATAATATTTAAATAGTGTTTGCGATGCGGGAGGGCGTTGGTTTAGGGGTTAATAAGTTTATTATAGTGGTGACGATGTCAGGGAGCGGCGGAATAGGGGTTAATACATTTATTATAGTATTTGCGATGCAGGAGGGCCTCGGTTTAGGGGTTAATAGGTAGTTTATGGGTGTTAGTTATGAGTTTTATGCTACAGCTTTGTAATGTAAAACTCATAACTACTGACTTTAGATGGTGTTACGAATCTTGTAGTTTTAGAGTGTAACGCTCACTTTTTAGCCTCACCGCAAAACTCATAATACCGGCGCTATGGGAATCCCATTAAAAAAACATAATTTTTACAAGTGCAGTACTGACATTGCGTTACAGGCTAAAAGGCTTGCGGCACATCTATACCGACAAGACTTGTAATGGCTGCGGTGCTGTTTTAACGCTGAAAATACCATATTTTCAGCGTTAAGAGCCGTAACGCACAACTCGTAATCTAGCTGTATCTGAATTAGGGTTTCATGTTTCTTTAAAGGGATTTGAAACACAAAATTAAACTTTCATGATTCATATAAAGCATAAACAACATTTTCTTTCATGTAATTAGCAAGAGTCCATGAGCTAGTGACGTATGGGATATACATTCCTACCAGGAGGGGCAAAGTTTCCCAAACCTTAAAATGCCTATAAATACACCCCTCATCACACCCACAATTCAGTTTTACAAACTTTGCCTCCTATGGAGGTGGTGAAGTAAGTTTGTGCTAGATTCTACGTTGATATGCGCTCCGCAGCAAGTTAGAGCACGGTTTTCCTCTCAGCGTGCAGTGAATGTCAGAGGGATCTAAGGAGAGTATTGCCTATTTGAATTCAATGATCTCCTTCTACGGGGTCTATTTCATAGGTTCTCTGTTATCGGTCGTGGAGATTCATCTCTTACCTCCCTTTTCAGATCGACGATATACTCTTATTTATATACCATTACCTCTGCTGATTCTCGTTTCAGTACTGGTTTGGCTTTCTACAACTTGTAGATGAGTGTCCTGGGGTAAGTAAGTCTTATTTTCTGTGACACTCTAAACTATGGTTGGGCACTTTTATATAAAGTTCTAAATATATGTATTCAAACATTTATTTGCCTTGTCTCAGGATGTTCAACGTTCCTTATTTCAGACAGTCAGTTTCATATTTGGGATAATGCATATGAATTAATCAATTTTTTTCTTACCTTAAAATTTGACTTTTTCCCTGTGGGCTATTAGGCTCGCGGGGGCTGAAAATGCTTCATTTTATTGCGTCATTCTTGGTGCGGACTTTTTTGGCGCAATTTTTTTTTTTCTGTTTCCGGCGTCATACGTGTCGCCGGAAGTTGCGTCATTTTTTTTACTTTTTTTGCGCCAAAAGTGTCAGGGTTCCGGATGTGGCGTCATTTTTGGCGCCAAAAGCATTTAGGCGCCAAATAATGTGGGCGTCTTTTTTGGCGCTAAAAAATATGGGCGTCACTATTGTCTCCACATTATTTAAGTCTCATTATTTATTGCTTCTGGTTGCTAGAAGCTTGTTCACTGGCATTTTTTCCCCATTCCTGAAACTGTCATTTAAGGAATTTGATCAATTTTGTTTTATATGTTGTTTTCTCCAACATAGGTGTGTCCGGTCCACGGCGTCATCCTTACTTGTGGGATATTCTCTTCCCCAACAGGAAATGGCAAAGAGCCCAGCAAAGCTGGTCACATGATCCCTCCTAGGCTCCGCCTACCCCAGTCATTCTCTTTGCCGTTGTACAGGCAACATCTCCACGGAGATGGCTTAGAGTTTTTTAGTGTTTAACTGTAGTTTTTATTATTCAATCAAGAGTTTGTTATTTTGAAATAGTGCTGGTATGTACTATTTACTCAGAAACAGAAAAGAGATGAAGATTTCTGTTTGTATGAGGAAAATGATTTTAGCAACCGTCACTAAAATCCATGGCTGTTCCACACAGGACTGTTGAGAGCAATTAACTTCAGTTGGGGGAACAGTGAGCAGTCTCTTGCTGCTTGAGGTATGACACATTCTAACAAGACGATGTAATGCTGGAAGCTGTCATTTTCCCTCTGGGATCCGGTAAGCCATGTTTATTACGATTGTAAATAAGGGCTTCAAAAAGGGCTTATTAAGACTGTAGACTTTTTTTGGGCTAAATCGATTGATTATTAACACATATTTAGCCTTGAGGAATTATTTTATCTGGGTATTTTGATATAATAATATCGGCAGGCACTGTTTTAGACACCTTATTCTTTAGGGGCTTTCCCAAAGCATAGGCAGAGCCTCATTTTCGCGCCGGTGTTGCGCACTTGTTTTTGAGAGGCATGGCATGCAGTCGCATGTGAGAGGAGCTCTGATACTTAGAAAAGACTTTCTGAAGGCGTCATTTGGTATCGTATTCCCCTTGGGGCTTGGTTGGGTCTCAGCAAAGCAGATACCAGGGACTGTAAAGGGGTTAAAGTTCAAAACGGCTCCGGTTCCGTTATTTTAAGGGTTAAAGCTTCCAAATTTGGTGTGCAATACTTTTAAGGCTTTAAGACACTGTGGTGAAAATTTGGTAAATTTTGAACAATTCCTTCATGTTTTTTCGCATTTGCAGTAATAAAGTGTGTTCAGTTTAAAATTTAAAGTGACAGTAACGGTTTTATTTTAAAACGTTTTTTGTACTTGTTATCAAGTTTATGCCTGTTTAACATGTCTGAACTACCAGATAGACTGTGTTCTGAATGTGGGGAAGCCAGAATTCCTATTCATTTAAATAAATGTGATTTATGTGACAATGATAATGATGCCCAAGATGATTCCTCAAGTGAGGGGAGTAAGCATGGTACTGCATCATTCCCTCCTTCGTCTACACGAGTCTTGCCCACTCAGGAGGCCCCTAGTACATCTAGCGCGCCAATACTCCTTACTATGCAACAATTAACGGCTGTAATGGATAATTCTGTCAAAAACATTTTAGCCAAAATGAACACTTATCAGCGTAAGCGCGACTGCTCTGTTTTAGATACTGAAGAGCATGACGACGCTGATATTAATATTTCTGAAGGGCCCCTAACTCAGTCTGATGGGGCCAGGGAGGTTTTGTCTGAGGGAGAAATTACTGATTCAGGGAACATTTCTCAACAAGCTGAACCTGATGTGATTGCATTTAAATTTAAGTTGGAACATCTCCGCATTCTGCTTAAGGAGGTATTATCCACTCTGGATGATTGTGACAAGTTGGTCATCCCAGAGAAACTATGTAAAATGGACAAGTTCCTAGAGGTGCCGGGGCTCCCAGAAGCTTTTCCTATACCCAAGCGGGTGGCGGACATTGTTAATAAAGAATGGGAAAGGCCCGGTATTCCTTTCGTCCCTCCCCCCATATTTAAAAAATTGTTTCCTATGGTCGACCCCAGAAAGGACTTATGGCAGACAGTCCCCAAGGTCGAGGGAGCGGTTTCCACTTTAAACAAACGCACCACTATACCCATAGAGGATAGTTGTGCTTTCAAAGATCCTATGGATAAAAAATTAGAAGGTTTGCTTAAAAAGATGTTTGTTCAGCAGGGTTACCTTCTACAACCAATTTCATGCATTGTCCCTGTCGCTACAGCCGCATGTTTCTGGTTCGATGAGCTGATAAAGGCGGTCGACAGTGATTCTCCTCCTTATGAGGAGATTATGGACAGAATCAATGCTCTCAAATTGGCTAATTCTTTCACCCTAGACGCCACCTTGCAATTGGCTAGGTTAGCGGCTAAGAATTCTGGGTTTGCTATTGTGGCGCGCAGAGCGCTTTGGTTGAAATCTTGGTCGGCTGATGCGTCTTCCAAGAACAAGCTACTTAACATTCCTTTCAAGGGGAAAACGCTGTTTGGCCCTGACTTGAAAGAGATTATCTCGGATATCACTGGGGGTAAGGGCCACGCCCTTCCTCAGGATCGGCCTTTCAAGGCAAAAAATAAACCTAATTTTCGTCCCTTTCGTAGAAATGGACCAGCCCAAAGTGCTACGTCCTCTAAGCAAGAGGGTAATACTTCTCAAGCCAAGCCAGCTTGGAGACCAATGCAAGGCTGGAACAAGGGAAAGCAGGCCAAGAAACCTGCCACTGCTACCAAGACAGCATGAAATGTTGGCCCCCGATCCGGGACCGGATCTGGTGGGGGGCAGACTCTCTCTCTTCGCTCAGGCTTGGGCAAGAGATGTTCTGGATCCTTGGGCGCTAGAAATAGTCTCCCAAGGTTATCTTCTGGAATTCAAGGGACTTCCCCCAAGGGGGAGGTTCCACAGGTCTCAGTTGTCTTCAGACCACACAAAAAGACAGGCATTCTTACATTGTGTAGAAGACCTGTTAAAAATGGGAGTGATTCATCCCGTTCCATTAAGAGAACAAGGGATGGGGTTCTACTCCAATCTGTTTATAGTTCCCAAAAAAGAGGGAACGTTCAGACCAATCTTAGATCTCAAGATCTTAAACAAGTTTCTCAAGGTTCCATCGTTCAAGATGGAAACCATTCGAACTATTCTTCCTTCCATCCAGGAAGGTCAATTCATGACCACGGTGGATTTAAAGGATGCGTATCTACATATTCCTATCCACAAGGAACATCATCGGTTCCTGAGGTTCGCATTCCTGGACAAACATTACCAGTTCGTGGCGCTTCCTTTCGGATTAGCCACTGCTCCAAGGATTTTCACAAAGGTACTAGGGTCCCTTCTAGCTGTGCTAAGACCAAGGGGCATTGCTGTAGTACCTTACTTGGACGACATTCTGATTCAAGCGTCGTCCCTTCCTCAAGCAAAGGCTCACACGGACATTGTCCTGGCCTTTCTCAGATCTCACGGATGGAAAGTGAACGTGGAAAAGAGTTCTCTATCTCCGTCAACAAGGGTTCCCTTCTTGGGAACAATAATAGACTCCTTAGAAATGAGGATTTTTCTGACAGAGGCCAGAAAAACAAAACTTCTAGACTCTTGTCGGATACTCCATTCCGTTCCTCTTCCTTCCATAGCTCAGTGCATGGAAGTGATCGGGTTGATGGTAGCGGCAATGGACATAGTTCCTTTTGCACGCATTCATCTAAGACCATTACAACTGTGCATGCTCAGTCAGTGGAATGGGGACTATACAGACTTGTCTCCGAAGATACAAGTAAATCAGAGGACCAGAGACTCACTCCGTTGGTGGCTGTCCCTGGACAACCTGTCACGAGGGATGACATTCCGCAGACCAGAGTGGGTCATTGTCACGACCGACGCCAGTCTGATGGGCTGGGGCGCGGTCTGGGGATCCCTGAAAGCTCAGGGTCTTTGGTCTCGGGAAGAATCTCTTCTACCGATAAATATTCTGGAACTGAGAGCGATATTCAATGCTCTCAAGGCTTGGCCTCAGCTAGCGAGGGCCAAGTTCATACGGTTTCAATCAGACAACATGACAACTGTTGCGTACATCAACCATCAGGGGGGAACAAGGAGTTCCCTGGCGATGGAAGAAGTGACCAAAATCATTCTATGGGCGGAGTCTCACTCCTGCCACCTGTCTGCTATCCACATCCCAGGAGTGGAAAATTGGGAAGCGGATTTTCTGAGTCGTCAGACATTGCATCCGGGGGAGTGGGAACTCCATCCGGAAATCTTTGCCCAAGTCACTCAGCTGTGGGGCATTCCAGACATGGATCTGATGGCCTCTCGTCAGAACTTCAAAGTTCCTTGCTACGGGTCCAGATCCAGGGATCCCAAGGCGGCTCTAGTGGATGCACTAGTAGCACCTTGGACCTTCAAACTAGCTTATGTGTTCCCGCCGTTTCCTCTCATCCCCAGGCTGGTAGCCAGGATCAATCAGGAGAGGGCGTCGGTGTTCTTGATAGCTCCTGCGTGGCCACGCAGGACTTGGTACGCAGATCTGGTGAATATGTCATCGGCTCCTCCTTGGAAGCTACCTTTGAGACGAGACCTTCTTGTTCAGGGTCCGTTCGAACATCCGAATCTGGTTTCACTCCAGCTGACTGCTTGGAGATTGAACGCTTGATCTTATCGAAGCGAGGATTCTCAGATTCTGTTATCGATACTCTTGTTCAGGCCAGAAAGCCTGTAACTAGAAAGATTTACCACAAAATTTGGAAAAAATATATCTGTTGGTGTGAATCTAAAGGATTCCCTTGGGACAAGGTTAAGATTCCTAGGATTCTATCCTTCCTTCAAGAAGGATTGGAAAAAGGATTATCTGCAAGTTCCCTGAAGGGACAGATTTCTGCCTTGTCTGTGTTACTTCACAAAAAGCTGGCCGCTGTGCCAGATGTTCAAGCCTTTGTTCAGGCTCTGGTTAGAATTAAGCCTGTTTACAAACCTTTGACTCCTCCTTGGAGTCTCAATTTAGTTCTTTCAGTTCTTCAGGGGGTTCCGTTTGAACCCTTGCATTCCGTTGATATTAAGTTATTATCTTGGAAAGTTTTGTTTTTAGTTGCAATTTCTTCTGCTAGAAGAGTTTCAGAATTATCTGCTCTGCAGTGTTCTCCTCCTTATCTGGTGTTCCATGCAGATAAGGTGGTTTTACGTACTAAACCTGGTTTTCTTCCAAAAGTTGTTTCTAACAAAAACATTAACCAGGAGATTATCGTACCTTCTCTGTGTCCGAAACCAGTTTCAAAGAAGGAACGTTTGTTGCACAATTTGGATGTTGTTCGCGCTCTAAAATTCTATTTAGATGCTACAAAGGATTTTAGACAAACATCTTCCTTGTTTGTTGTTTATTCCGGTAAAAGGAGAGGTCAAAAAGCAACTTCTACCTCTCTCTCTTTTTGGATTAAAAGCATCATCAGATTGGCTTACGAGACTGCCGGACGGCAGCCTCCCGAAAGAATCACAGCTCATTCCACTAGGGCTGTGGCTTCCACATGGGCCTTCAAGAACGAGGCTTCTGTTGATCAGATATGTAGGGCAGCGACTTGGTCTTCACTGCACACTTTTACCAAATTTTACAAGTTTGATACTTTTGCTTCTTCTGAGGCTATTTTCGGGAGAAAGGTTTTGCAAGCCGTGGTGCCTTCCATTTAGGTGACCTGATTTGCTCCCTCCCTTCATCCGTGTCCTAAAGCTTTGGTATTGGTTCCCACAAGTAAGGATGACGCCGTGGACCGGACACACCTATGTTGGAGAAAACAGAATTTATGTTTACCTGATAAATTACTTTCTCCAACGGTGTGTCCGGTCCACGGCCCGCCCTGGTTTTTTTAATCAGGTCTGATAATTTATTTTCTTTAACTACAGTCACCACGGTACCATATGGTTTCTCCTATGCAAATATTCCTCCTTAACGTCGGTCGAATGACTGGGGTAGGCGGAGCCTAGGAGGGATCATGTGACCAGCTTTGCTGGGCTCTTTGCCATTTCCTGTTGGGGAAGAGAATATCCCACAAGTAAGGATGACGCCGTGGACCGGACACACCGTTGGAGAAAGTAATTTATCAGGTAAACATAAATTCTGTTTTTTCTATTACATATTGCAAGATGTCTCCGTTTGTCCCTGAGTCAGAAGCCACTTCTGGAAAAATGCTTAACTGAGTTTCAGTTCTACCAAAGCTAAGTTCATTTATTTTAAATGTTATAAATGTTTATCTCTAGCTATGGTTTGTAATAAGTTATTATGATATACTTTTACATGCATATTCCATTAGTATTTATGCTTTATACATTTCCATTCTTAAGTGCAAGAAATGTTTAGAAGATTTATAAGAAATATTTTTTCTGATTAAGGCTATGTCTGACTTCGTGCCTTCTAATACGATTTTTAGGTCTTTTTCACTTCTTTTTTAATTATTGAAGTTTCAAATGACCAACAACATACTGATTGATCCTTCTCTGATGATGTTTTTTTCTCTTTCAGAAATTCTCTTCATCAGATATTGACACTAACAAATCTACTTTTTTATATAATTATTTTATTATTAAAGTACATTTGTTCTTTGTTGAAGAGGTGTTGGTTATTTTGGATATTAAGGTAACTAGTTCTTTAAGACTAGCTGACACTATTTCTGCCTTTTTATTTCTTCTGTGATTTCAGAGGTTTTCTTTCCAAGTCCCCATACTAGGGAATGGAATAGGCTGAGAATTGTCTTTTATTTTTAAACTATATTCTTTGTCAGCAGTTAAATTCAATTTGGAGGGTTCTCCAATTTATTGGAGCTATCTCTACTCCTACTAATTATGCTATTGTTTTTATAACAAAATAGTATTTATTTTCCTTTATATAGTTGTATCTTATTTTTGGAAAATTATTTAGTTTCAGGTACTTTTCTTGGTCCTGTGATATTGCAATTGCTTCATTTTTTCTGTTTACTTTAAGATCAAGTATCAGATCATGATTTATTTTAGCATTGTTAAGGGACAACATTTACTAGACTAGGTGCCTTTGCATTTGTCTTGTTGTTTTGCATTTTGCAAGTCCTCTGTTTTGACTGGTCCTTTAAACTGGACTATCATGCTAATGATTTCATTTGTGTCTTCATTTTATTGAATATATTCGCAAATGAGGGTTAATCTATGTCTTTAGCTATTTTAGCTAGAAGAATTCTGTGATTTTTAAAAAAATAAATAAAAAAAATCCATATTTCTTTTGTTCTAAGATAATCAATTATAATTGGATTCAATTCTTAACTGTTACTATGGGCTTCAAGATTGAGTTCTAAGACTAAAACTTTAAGCTTATACTAGTTTGGTTGTTCTTATTAAGGAACGAATCCTGAGTTCTTTCCCAAGTAACATGTTTTTAATTGGGGTTCGAAATTAGCTCCCTAATGTTGCGATGCACATGCCGTATTCCAGCTTGGCTGGTAAGGGGCAGGTTAAGACTTCTTTGAAATTTATTTGGTTCTATTTTGTCCAAATTTCTTTGATTTTATTCCAGTAAGGCTAACACTTTCTTTCAGTGTGTTTCTGTCCTATATATTTTGGATACTGTTGAGGCATGGCTGGGTACCCATGGGGTTCAAGCGCTGCTCAGACCTGGAATCTTCTGGGGTTTTTATTCCAGTTCCTTTTCTAGGAACTGGGTTTTGGAGTTTTATTCAAACTATTTTGCCTTTTTGTGGTCATTGATAGCATTATTTGTTTTCTTTAGATACAATAAATGCGTATTCTTCATTTTTCTGTTTTCATTCAGATTATTTCCTGAGGATGCGGATTCTCATATGTTTCACTTGCTCTTCAGGACATAGTTAGAGGATCTTTTTTCAAAAGCTCTTAATTCCTCACGCAAGGGTCACCTTTTTTTTAAGGTTTCCAGATGGTTTATGTCACTATCTTTGTCTCTATCAGACAAGGGACAATTTGTATTGGGTTCCGTCTGTCGGTACCTTTAGTCTCTATTATTTCCTTCAGTTGCTATATATGCATAGAAGTTTTAACAGCATTGGATTCAATTCCCTTTGCTCATTTTCAATGGAAAGATCCTTTCCAGCTTTTTATGAGTGTTGTTTCTTCAAGAACATGGTTGGAGGATCAATTAACCAATCAGTTTGTTGATTCCTCAGACAAGAGTAACCTTTTTTAGATTTCCGGATAGATTCAGTGTCCATGACTCTGTCTCTGTTGGTCAGGAGACGTCTGAAATTGGTTTCAGCTTATCGAAACCTTCAGTCTCAATCATTCCCTTCGGTAGCCTTATGCATGGAAATTCTAGGTTCTTATGACTGCTGCATTGGACGTGTTCCCCTTTGCTCATTTTCACATGCAACCTCTTCAGCTCTGTATGCTGAACCAGTGGTGCCGGGATTATACAAAGATTTATAATATCTTTAAAACTGATTGTTCGACACCCTCTGACGTGGTACAGACCACCATCGTTTAGTTCAGGGGGCTTCTTTTTTTCTTCCAACCTGGACTGTGATCTCAACAGGTGCAAGTCTGACAGGTTGGGGAGCTGTATGGGGTTTCTGACAGCACAAGGGGTTTGGGAAATCTCAGGAGGTGAGATTACCAATCAATATTTTGGAACTCCGTGCAATTTTCAGAAGCTCTTCAGTCATGGCCTCTTCTAAAGAGAGAATCGTTCATTTGTTTTCAGACAAACAATGTCACAACTGTGGCATATGTCAATCATCAAGGAGGGACTCACAGTCCTCTGGCTATGAAAGAAGTATCTCGAATACTGGTATGGGCGGAATCCAGCTCCTGTCTAATCTCTGCGGTTCATATCCCAGGTATTGACAATTGGAAAGCGGATTATCTCAGTCGCCAAACGTTACATCCGGGCGAATGGTCTCTTCACCCAGAGGTGTTTCTTTAGATTGTTCAAATGTGGGGACTTACAGAAATAGATCTGATGGCTTCTCATCTAAACAAGAAACTTCCCAGGTATCTGTCCAGATCCAGGGATCCTCAGGCGGAAGCAGTGGATGCATTGTCACTTCCTTGGAAGTATCATCCTGCCTATATCTTTCCGCCTCTAGTTCTTCTTCCAAGAGTAATCTCCAAGATTCTGAAGGAATGCTCGTTTTTTCTGCTGGTGGCTCCAGCATGGTCTCACAGGTTTTGGTATACGGATCTTGTCCGCATGGCTTCTTGCCAACCGTGGACTCTTCCTTTAAGACCAGTCCTTCTGTCACAAGGTCCTTTTTTACCATCAGGATCTCAAATCCTTAAATTTAAAGGTATGGAGATTGAACGCTTGATTCTTAGTCAAAGAGGTTTCTCTGACTCTGTGATTAATACTATGTTACAGGCTCGTAGATCTGTATCTAGGAAGATATATTATCGAGTCTGGAAGACTTACATTTCTTGGTGTCTTTCTCATCATTTTTCCTGGCATTCTTTTAGAATTCCGAGAATTTTTCAGTTTCTTCAGGATGGTTTGGATAAAGGTTTGTCTGCAAGTTCCTTGAAAGGACAAATCTCTGCTCTTTCTGTTCTTTTTCACAGAAGGATTGCTATTCTTCCTGATATTCATTGTTTTGTAGAAGCTTTGGTTCATATAAAACCTGTTATTAAGTCAATTTCTCCAACATAGGTGTGTCCGGTCCACGGCGTCATCCTTTCTTGTGGGATATTCTCTTCCCCAACAGGAAATGGCAAAGAGCCCAGCAAAGCTGGTCATATGATCCCTCCTAGGCTCCGCCTACCCCAGTCATTCTCTTTGCCGTTGCACAGGCAACATCTCCACGGAGATGGCTAAGAGTTTTTTGGTGTTTAAATGTAGTTTTTATTCTTCAATCAAGTGTTTGTTATTTTAAAATAGTGCTGGTATGTACTATTTACTCTGAAACAGAAAAGAGAAGAAGATTTCTGTTTGTAAGAGGAAGATGATTTTAGCAAACGTTACTAAAATCGATTGCTGTTTCCACACAGGACTGTTGAGATGAAGTAACTTCAGTTGGGGGAAGCAGTTGGCAGACTTTTCTGCCTGAGGTATGACTGGCCACATTTCTAACACGACTTGGTAATGCTGGAAGGCTGTCATTTTCCCTATGGGGACCGGTAAGCCATTTTCTTAGATTAAGTAAAAGAATAAAGGCTTTATAAGGGCTTAAAAAAAAACTGGTAGACATTTTTCTGGGCTAAAACAATTACTTTGCTAAGCATATTTGACAGATTATAGCTCTTTATAGTTATTATAATCTTGGGGGTTGTTGTTAAAAAACGGCAGGCACTGTATGGACACTTTTTTCAGATGGGGGCCTTCTCTAGTCATAGGCAGAGCCTCATTTTCGCGCCACTAATGCGCAGTTGTTTTTGGAAGGCAAGGCATGCAGATGCATGTGTGAGGAGCTAAGATCCACTGAAAAAGCTTATAGAAGGCGTCATTTGGTATCGTATTCCCCTCTGGGCTTGGTTGGGTCTCAGCAAAGCAGATTCCTGGGACTGTATAGGGGTTAAATGTAAAAACGGCTCCGGTTCCGTTATTTTAAGGGTTAAAGCTTTCAAATTTGGTGTGCAATACTTTTAAGGCTTTAAGACACTGTGGTGAAATTTTGGTGAATTTTGAACAATTGCTTCATACTTTTTCGCATATTCAGTAATAAAGTGTGTTCTGTTTAAAATTTAAAGTGACAGTAACGGTTTTATTTTAAAACGTTTTTTGTGCTTTGTTGACAAGTTTAAGCCTGTTTAACATGTCTGAACCATCAGATAAACGATGTTCTATATGTATGAAAGCCAATGTGTCTCCCCATTTAAATATATGTGATAATTGTGACATGGTGTCCAAACAAAGTAGGGACAATGATGCCACAGATAATAATAGTGCCCAAGATGATTCTTCAGATGAGGGGAGTAAGCATGGTACTGCATCACCCCCTTCTGTGTCTACCCCAGTTTTGCCCACACAAGAGGCCCCTAGTACATCTAGTGCGCCAATACTTATTACTATGCAACAATTAACGGCTGTTATGGATAATTCTATTGCAAATATTTTATCTAAAATGCCTACTTATCAAAGAAAGCGCGATTGCTCTGTTTTAAACACTGAAGAGCAAGAGGACGCTGATGATAACGTTTCTGACATACCCTCACACCAATCTGAAGGGGCCAGGAGGGAGGTTTTGTCTGAGGGAGAAATTTCAGATTCAGGAAAAATTTCTCAACAAGCTGAACCTGATGTTGTAACATTTAAATTTAAATTAGAACATCTCCGCGCACTGCTTAAGGAGGTATTATCTACTCTGGATGATTGTGACAATTTGGTCATTCCAGAGAAATTATGTAAGATGGACAAGTTCCTAGAGGTTCCGGTGCCCCCCGATGTTTTTCCTATACCCAAGCGGGTGGCGGACATAGTAAACAAGGAATGGGAAAGGCCCGGCATACCTTTTGTTCCTCCCCCTATATTTAAGAAATTATTTCCTATAGTCGACCCCAGAAAGGACTTATGGCAGACAGTCCCTAAGGTCGAGGGGGCGGTCTCTACTCTAAACAAACGCACTACTATGCCCTTAGAAGATAGTTGTGCTTTTAAAGATCCTATGGATAAAAAATTAGAGGGTTTGCTTAAAAAAATGTTTGTTCAGCAAGGTTACCTTCTTCAACCAATTTCATGCATTGTTCCTGTCACTACGGCAGCGTGTTTCTGGTTCGAAGAACTAGAAAAGTCGCTCAATAAAGAATCTTCGTATGAGGAGGTTATGGACAGAGTTCATGCACTTAAATTGGCTAACTCTTTTATTCTAGATGCCGCTTTGCAATTAGCGAGATTAGCGGCGAAAAATTCAGGATTTGCTATCGTGGCGAGCAGAGCGCTCTGGCTAAAGTCTTGGTCAGCGGATGTGTCTTCCAAGACAAAATTGCTTAACATCCCTTTCAAGGGCAAAACACTGTTTGGTCCTGATTTGAAAGAGATTATTTCAGACATCACCGGAGGAAAGGGCCACGCCCTTCCTCAGGATAGGTCTTTTAAGGCTAGAAATAAGCCTAATTTTCGTCCCTTTCGCAGAAACGGACCAGCCTCTTCTTCTACATCCTCTAAGCAAGAGGGTAATACTTCTCAACCCAAACCAGCCTGGAGACCGATGCAAGGCTGGAACAAGGGTAAGCAGGCCAAGAAGCCTGCCACTGCTACCAAAACAGCATGAAGGGATGGCCTCCGATCCGGGATCGGATCTGGTGGGGGGCAGACTTTCTCTCTTTGCTCAGGCCTGGGCAAGAGATGTTCAGGATCCTTGGGCACTAGAAATAGTTTCTCAAGGTTATCTCCTGGAATTCAAGGAACTACCCCCAAGGGGAAGGTTCCACAGGTCTCAATTATCTTCAAACCAAATAAAAAGACAGGCATTCTTACATTGTGTAGAAGACCTGTTAAAGATGGGAGTAATTCATCCAGTTCCAATAAGAGAACAAGGGATGGGGTTTTACTCCAACCTGTTCATAGTTCCCAAAAAAGAGGGAACATTCAGACCAATTCTAGATCTCAAGATCCTAAACAAATTTCTCAGGGTTCCATCGTTCAAAATGGAAACCATTCGAACGATCCTTCCTACCATCCAGGAAGGTCAATTTATGACCACGGTGGATTTAAAGGATGCGTACCTCCATATTCCTATCCACAAGGAACATCATCAGTTCCTAAGGTTCGCTTTTCTGGACAAGCATTTCCAGTTTGTGGCACTTCCATTCGGATTAGCCACTGCTCCGAGAATTTTCACAAAGGTACTAGGGTCCCTTCTAGCGGTTCTAAGACCAAGGGGCATTGCAGTAGTACCGTACTTGGACGACATCCTGATTCAAGCGTCGTCTCTGTCAAAAGCAAAGGCTCATACGGACATCGTTCTAGCCTTTCTCAGATCTCACGGATGGAAAGTGAACATAGAAAAAAGTTCTCTTTCCCCGTCAACAAGAGTTCCCTTCTTGGGAACAATAATAGACTCCTTAGAAATGAGGATTTTTCTGACAGAGGTCAGAAAATCAAAACTTCTAAGCTCTTGTCAAGTTCTTCATTCTGTTCTTCGTCCTTCCATAGCGCAGTGCATGGAAGTAATAGGATTGATGGTTGCAGCAATGGACATAGTTCCTTTTGCACGAATTCATCTAAGACCATTACAACTGTGCATGCTCAGACAGTGGAATGGGGATTATACAGTCTTGTCTCCGACGATTCAAGTAGATCAAAGGACCAGAGATTCACTCCGTTGGTGGCTAATCCTGGACAACCTGTCACAGGGAATGAGCTTCCGCAGACCAGAGTGGGTCATTGTCACGACCGACGCCAGTCTGGTGGGCTGGGGCGCGGTCTTGGAACCCCTGAAAGCTCAGGGTCTATGGTCTCGGGAAGAATCTCTTCTCCCGATAAACATTCTGGAACTGAGAGCGATATTCAATGCTCTCAAAGCTTGGCCTCATCTAGCAAAGGCCAAATTCATAAGGTTTCAATCAGACAACATGACGACAGTTGCATATATCAACCATCAGGGGGGAACAAGGAGTTCCCTGGCGATGGAGGAAGTGACCAAGATAATTCAATGGGCGGAGGATCACTCCTGCCACTTGTCTGCAATCCACATCCCAGGAGTGGAAAATTGGGAAGCGGATTTTCTGAGTCGTCAGACATTCCATCCGGGGGAGTGGGAACTCCACCCGGAAATCTTTGCCCAAATAACTCAATTATGGGGCATTCCAGACATGGATCTGATGGCGTCTCGTCAGAACTTCAAGGTTCCTTGTTACGGGTCCAGATCCAGGGATCCCAAGGCGACTCTAGTAGATGCACTAGTAGCACCTTGGACCTTCAACCTAGCTTATGTTTTCCCACCGTTTCCTCTCATTCCCAGGCTGGTAGCCAGGATCAACCAGGAGAGGGCTTCGGTGATCTTGATAGCTCCTGCGTGGCCACGCAGGACTTGGTATGCAGACCTGGTGAATATGTCATCGGCTCCACCATGGAAGCTACCTTTGAGACAGGACCTTCTTGTTCAAGGTCCATTCGAACATCCGAATCTGGTTTCTCTCCAACTGACTGCTTGGAGATTGAACGCTTGATTTTATCAAAGCGTGGGTTTTCAGATTCTGTAATAGATACTCTGATTCAGGCTAGAAAGCCTGTAACTAGAAAAATTTACCATAAGATATGGAAAAAATATATCTGTTGGTGTGAATCTAAAGGATTCCCATGGAACAAGATAAAATTTCCTAGGATTTTATCCTTTCTACAAGAGGGTTTGGAGAAGGGATTATCTGCAAGTTCTCTGAAGGGACAGATTTCTGCGTTATCTGTTTTACTTCACAAATGGCTGGCAGCTGTGCCAGACGTTCAAGCGTTTGTTCAGGCTCTGGTTAGAATCAAGCCTGTTTACAGACCTTTGACTCCTCCCTGGAGTCTTAATCTAGTTCTTTCAGTTCTTCAAGGGGTTCCGTTTGAACCCTTACATTCCGTAGATATTAAGTTATTATCTTGGAAAGTTTTGTTTTTGGTTGCTATTTCTTCTGCTAGAAGAGTTTCTGAGTTATCTGCTCTGCAGTGTTCTCCGCCCTATCTGGTGTTCCATGCAGATAAGGTGGTTTTGCGTACTAAGCCTGGTTTTCTTCCGAAAGTTGTTTCCAACAAGAATATTAACCAGGAGATAGTTGTACCTTCTTTGTGCCCGAATCCAGTTTCAAAGAAGGAACGTTTGTTACACAATTTGGACGTAGTCCGTGCTCTAAAATTCTATTTAGAGGCCACTAAAGATTTCAGACAAACTTCTTCTTTGTTTGTTGTTTATTCTGGTAAAAGGAGAGGTCAAAAAGCAACTTCTACCTCTCTTTCTTTTTGGCTTAAAAGCATTATCCGTTTGGCTTATGAGACTGCCGGACGGCAGCCTCCTGAAAGAATCACAGCTCACTCCACTAGGGCTGTGGCTTCCACATGGGCCTTCAAGAACGAGGCTTCTGTTGACCAGATATGTAAGGCAGCGACTTGGTCTTCACTGCACACTTTTGCCAAATTTTACAAATTTGATACTTTTGCTTCTTCAGAGGCTATTTTTGGGAGAAAGGTTTTGCAAGCCGTGGTACCTTCCATTTAGGTGACCTGATTTGCTCCCTCCCTTCATCCGTGTCCTAAAGCTTTGGTATTGGTTCCCACAAGTAAGGATGACGCCGTGGACCGGACACACCTATGTTGGAGAAAACAGAATTTATGCTTACCTGATAAATTACTTTCTCCAACGGTGTGTCCGGTCCACGGCCCGCCCTGGTTTTTTTAATCAGGTCTGATGAATTATTTTCTCTAACTACAGTCACCACGGTATCATATGGTTTCTCCTATGCATATTTCCTCCTGTACGTCGGTCGAATGACTGGGGTAGGCGGAGCCTAGGAGGGATC
Source organism: Bombina bombina (assembly GCF_027579735.1). Classification (NCBI taxonomy): domain Eukaryota; kingdom Metazoa; phylum Chordata; class Amphibia; order Anura; family Bombinatoridae; genus Bombina; species Bombina bombina. The sequence continues at coordinate 512,966,340 of NC_069505.1, read as the reverse complement.
ATATGACCAGCTTTGCTGGGCTCTTTGCCATTTCCTGTTGGGGAAGAGAATATCCCACAAGAAAGGATGACGCCGTGGACCGGACACACCGTTGGAGAAAGTAATTTATCAGGTAAGCATAAATTCTGTTTTCTCCTCCTTGGAGTTTGAATTTGGTTCTGGGGGCTCTTCAAGCTCTTCCGTTTGAACCTATGCATTCACTGGACATTAAATTACTTTCTTGGAAAGTTTTGTTTTCTTTTGGCCATCTCTTCTGCTAGAAGAGTTTCTGAATTATCTGCTCTATCTTGTGAATCTCCTTTTCTGATTTTCCATCAGGATAAGGCGGTGTTGCGAACTTCTTTTAAATTTTTATCTAAGGTTGTGAATTCTAACAACATTAGTAGAGAAATTGTGGTTCTTTCATTATGTCCTAATCCTAAGAATTCTAAGGAGAGATCATTGCATTCTTTGGATGTAGTTAGAGCTTTGAAATATTATGTTGAAGCTACTAAGAATTTCCGAAAGACTTCTAGTCTATTTGTTATCTTTTCCGGTTCTAGGAAAGGTCAGAAGGCCTCTGCCATTTCTTTGGCATCTTGGTTGAAATCTTTAATTCATCATGCTTATGTCGAGTCGGGTAAATCTCCGCCTCAAAGGATTACAGCTCATTCTACTAGGTCAGTTTCTACTTCCTGGGCGTTTAGGAATGAAGCTTCGATTGATCAGATATGCAAAGCAGCAACTTGGTCTTCTTTGCATACTTTTACTAAATTCTACCATTTTGATGTGTATTCTTCTTCTGAAGCAGTTTTTGGTAGAAAAATACTTCAGGCAGCTGTTTCAGTTTGATTCTTCTGCTAATAATTTCAGTTTTCTTCATTATAAGATTTAAACTTTATTTTGGGTGTGGATTATTTTTCAGCGGAATTGGCTGTCTTTATTTTTTCCCTCCCTCTCTAGTGACTCTTGCGTGGAAGATCCACATCTTGGGTAGTCATTATCCCATACGTCACTAGCTCATGGACTCTTGCTAATTACATGAAAGAAAACATAATTTATGTAAGAACTTACCTGATAAATTAATTTCTTTCATATTAGCAAGAGTCCATGAGGCCCACCCTTTTTTGTGTGGTGGTTATGATTTTTTTGTATAAAGCACAATTATTCCAATTCCTTGTTTTTTATGCTTTCGCACTTTTTTCTTATCACCCCACTTCTTGGCTATTCGTTAAACTGATTTGTGGGTGTGGTGAGGGGTGTATTTATAGGCATTTTGAGGTTTGGGAAACTTTGCCCCTCCTGGTAGGAATGTATATCCCATACGTCACTAGCTCATGGACTCTTGCTAATATGAAAGAAATTAATTTATCAGGTAAGTTCTTACATAAATTATGTTTTTTTTTATTTACTTCTGTAATTTATCTTCATTCTTTTGAAAAGCAGGGACATATGCTTAGGAGCCAGCCCATATCTGAAGCACTGTATGGCAGCAGTTTTGCAAGAATGTTATCCATTTGTAAGAGCACTAGATGGCAGCAGTATTTCCTGCCATGCAGTACTCCAGATGAATACCTAGGTATCTGTTCAACACAGAAAATAATGGGAAAAAAGCAATTTTGATCATTAGAAATAAAATGGAAACTTTTTTTAAAATGGAATACTCTGTCTCAATCATAAAAGCACATTTTTGCATTTCATATCCCTTTTAAATACCATATGCATACCATATAATTACCATATAAATACCATATAATTACCATATGCATACCATATAATTACCATATACATACCATATAATTACCATATACATACCATATAAATACCATATACATACCATATAAATACCATATACATACCATATAATTACCATATACATACCATATAATTACCATATACATACCATATAATTACCATATACATACCATATAATTACCATATACATACCATATACATACCATATACTTACCATATACATACCATATAATTACCATATACATACCATATAATTACCATATAATTACCATATACATACCATATAATTACCATATAATTACCATATACATACCATATAATTACCATATACATACCATATAATTACCATATACATACCATATAATTACCATATATATACCATATAATTACCATATATATACCATATAATTACCATATACATACCATATAATTACCATATACATACCATATAATTACCATATATATACACCATATAATTACCATATACATACCATATAATTACCATATACATACCATATAATTACCATATACATACCATATAATTACCATATACATACCATATAATTACCATATACATACCATATAATTACATAATCAGCACTTGCATAAAAAGACAGCGATGTGATAACTCATTTTATGTCAGCAGTAGATTTTTTTTCTGACAAATTTCAAAGTTGCTTTTGACTTTTTTGTCCTCTGTACCATGTGACAGGCATCAGCCTATCACAGACTTGTATAACTATATACTGTGAACGCTTGCACATGTTCAGTAGTAGCTGATGCACAATTTGATAATGGAAGTAAATAATTTAGTTTTTTAAATGTCATGTTCTATCTGAATCATTAAAGTTTATTTTTTACTTTTGCTGACTGACATATATTGTGCATTCACAGAGCATAGCAGCATAGGCAAAAACCGAGAAAAAACAGGTCTGATAAATGTACAGAGGTATTTTTGTATAAATTAAAGGAACTTTGTGTGTACATGAAAAGTATCAAAGTTTGGGCAAGTTGTCTACACTGAATAAATACAACTACAACTTTCCCAAGGGTCATAATTTGCATAAACAAAAAGAGAGAAGGTAACAAAAATAACATAATAGTTGGTCACCACCCCAGGAGAAGCCTCTTTATGCCCAGCATGTGTGTGTTTTATAGAGAGGAACTATTCCTGGTAGAGCACTTCTGTTTCTTTAAATATGTTAATTAGGACCTTGGGGGAAGTCTTCTTAAGGATGATGGGGGACTCTAGACATGAACTCCTTGCCCAATGTGACTAGAGGGATATGGCTGCACCCCACTTAGGAGGCACACAAAAATCTGAAACTATCGTCATGTTCCTCATTCAGAGGAGGATTGCCTGATATTTAGGGGCAACACCATCCTTTTTAGGCATGTTCTCTGTAAAAAGCACAATTGGGCTAAAAGTGGCTGCTCCCAGGTGGTGACCCGCCAAAGAATAAAATACTGGGCATTATTCGATCCTGGTTAAGCGCTTCTCTTTCTGTAAATATGTAGTTGTTCACCCCCTATTTTTTATAGGGAACATCTTCAGGGCAGCAAAGAAGCAGCTGGACAGTTTCCTAAACTTAAATAAAGTTAAAGTAGTATGTAGTGCTACTACTACAAGCCAGTAACAGCAACAACAAAAAAACTTTTTTTATGGGGTCAGGATTGTCCATGAACAAAAGGTAGGCTTGCATTAATTTTAGCATTTGTCCAAAGACAAATTCACAATACTAGTGATAAATATGATACTCCGTTGTTACCAAACCAAGCACTCTATTTTTTATCTAAATCATCTTTTCTAGATTGGTAAACTCAAGCTGATTGTAGCCACTATACTTGTTATGATACCCCAGGCTAAAATGATTTATTGTATGTTATTTCAGATATTAGTTTATTATTTCTGAAACATAGTTTTGCCATTGATAGATTTGTTGCTGGAGGGAAGAGCCATCTATTCTGCAGTAATTGTGGCCTATATCGAATAGGATCAGTATCCAGTAGGGAATCTCCAGCAATGTTCAGCACCACGCCAGTGGACAGGGTTTGTAAAGCAGACATGTAGGTCTCAGTGTAGCAGAATCCTTCAGTGATATTAGCTCAGACAGACAAAGTAATCTCTCATTTATACCCATGATACAGCCAAAACTTTATGGGAGGTCTGTTTTATTGAGGGAACTGTAGGGGTATAAATAGCATTACCTTGCTCTTGTAATAAAACCACAAACATTATCCTTTCTAAAATATATGGATCAATTAACAGCGAGGAAATCAGGAACTGTAGTGTAACCAATTGCATCTTGATGGTAAGCCAGTCAATAGAAGAAAGGCAAATGTGACAAGTCTGGTTATAAACTCAAGTTTTATATACAGGAACCAATCAAATTAATACCTGCCAGCCAATTAGCTTCAATCACAGTCTAAGTTTTAATATTGAGTTTCCCTGGCTCTAGCTTCTTATTAACCCATTATCAATACACATAGAGCCAGGGGATTTAGCAAGCCTAATGGGTGTCACTGCTGCAGTGGAGTTGCAGCTCCTACCTTCTCATAGAAATGTGTTTTGTTTTTATATTCATGTTAATTATTTAGAAATTGGGCATTTGTAACAATAAATAACTCTTTTTTTTTTTTTTTTTTTTTAATTCTATACAGATAGCAACTTGAGCTGGGATGTTCCTAGTCAAGTCCAAAGTAAAGATGCTTATTTCAATCACTTTGAAGTTCGCAGAATTCATCTGGGAAATAATTCATTATCATCTTCTGAATGTGGGGAAGAATTCACCAAGGAATCTAATCTTAGTGCACAGAAAAAAAATCATACAGGAAACCAAGAATTTTCATGTTCTGAATGTGGGAAATGTTTTACCCGTCAATCAAGTCTAATGCTTCATCAGAAAATTCATACAGGAGAAAAAGAATTTTCATGTTCTGATTGTGGAAAATGTTTTACCCAGAAAACAACTCTTGTTAGACATCAGAAAATTCATACGGGAGATAAAGCTTTTTCATGTTCTGAATGTGGGAAATGTTTTATCCAGAAAACAAGTCTTGTTAAACATCAGAAAATTCATGAAGGAGAAAAGGTGTTTTCATGTACTGTGTGTGGGAAAAGTATTACCTGCCAATCAAATTATATAAAACATCAGAAAATTCATAATAGAGAAAAAGCATTTTCATGTTCTGAATGTGGGAAATGTTTTCATCGGAGAACACATCTTAGTATGCACCAGAAAATTCATACAGGAGAGAAAGTATTTTTATGTTCTGAATGTGGGAAATGTTTTACTCAAAAATCAAATCTTATTAGTCATCAGAAAATACATAAAGGAGAGAAATCCTATTCATGCTCTGAATGTGGGAAATGGTTTACGCAGAAATCCAATCTTAATAGCCATCAGAAAACTCATTCAGGACAGAAAGCATTTTCATGTTCTGAATGTGGGAAATGTTTTAGCGCAAAATCAAGTCTTCTTTGTCATGCAACAACTCATACGGGAGAAAAATCTTTTTCATGTTCTGAATGTGGAAAAAAGTTTACCTGGAAAACCACTCTTTATACTCACCAGAAAATTCATAGAGGAGAAAAAGTATTTTTAAGTTCTTAATGTAGAAAAACTTTTTTTTTACCAAGAAATTAAATTGTATCACTAATCAGCAACTTCATGCAATGATATGTCAGCAGTGCCATCAAATGTTTTTTTACAGATTATTAAATTAACAAATTAATGGTAAAGCACAATAAATTTAACTAGAAACAGGTAAATGGGAAAACCGTCCACATGGAGTATAATGGACAGAAAACACTTCGTAGTTACATTTTTTGCAGTCTTCCAATAGTTTAACATTTCAGAAGAATCTGAATGATGTTAGGAAATTTACACCATGTTAGCTGCAATTATGTTTCAACAGTTATACTCCACCACCTTCCTTATTTGGAGAATTAAATTAAGATATGAGTCTGAAACAGACAGGGCTTGTTATGTAATTGTATTAAAGAACCATTAATTACAGTAGAATTGTATAATCAACAAGGCCATAATAATAGCACTTATATTTATGACAAATTTCAAAATTTACTTAAATTTGCTGGCTCCCTGTATCGTGACAGACTCCTACGTATGCTCTGTGAACTCTTCTACACAGGTGCCTCAGACAACACACAATTTAATAATGGAAGTATATTGGAAAGTCTCTTAAAACGTTATGATCTCTCTGAATCATGACATTTTGACTTTACTGTCTCTTTAACAAAATCAACATTGTTTGGCTTCAGCAGAAATTATAAAATAACAAACAGTAAATTAGGTATATATCTGCAGAGTTTGACTTGTAAAAACCCTCAATGTGTATTGCAGTTGTAAGTTGTTTTACTATGTATAATTAAAGGGATAGTAAACGCCAAAAATGTTATTGTTTAAAAATATAGATAAATCCCTTTTATTTACCATTCTGCAGTTTTGCATGACCAACACTGTTATATTAATATACTTTTTACCGCTGTGATTACCTTGTATCTAAGCTTCTGCTCACAGCCTCCTTATCTCAGATCTTTTGACAGACTTGCATTTCAAGCAATTCTCTTTAATACCTTCATGTGCGTGAGCACAATGTTATCTATATTAAACACATGAACTAACAACCTCTAACTGTGAAAAACTGTCAAATGTATTCAGATAAGAGGCGGCCTTCAAGGGTTTAGAAATTAGCATATGAGCCTATCTAGGTTTAGCTTTTAACTAAGAATAACAAGAGTACTAAGCACATTTTTATTGAATCAAACATCATTCGAATTTTAAAATCATTGTCTAAAATATTACATGTCATGAGCGATGCTCAAAACTGTCACACTTGAGAGGCTGTGTTTCTGTTCCAAAGCACAGATTTTTTTTCTCCCGCCATTAAAAAAAGAAATACAATTGGAAGAACTCTCCAATTATAGGTAGGGTTAAGGCCAGAGAATATCATACATCTTTGTTTGAGGTGATCAGATACAGAGTTTCTATAGCGCTAATGGATTCAGACATACTAAATGTTTAAATATCAACAATAGTAGCTACAATTTATGATGAAAACCAGATTTTTTATTGATTATCTTTGACTTAAGGCAAAAATTTTTGGCTCTTGATTCTCCTACGGTCAAGTAATGTCTTTATTGTTGATTGTGGGCAAATAAGACTGATTGTATATACTGCTGTGTTTTACTGAATAAATTTATTTTCTTTAGAGTACTTGTTTTGGTAGTTTCACTGAGTTAAATGAGCCATTTATACGAAGTGTACCTCTACTATTCTTTTTTTTTTAATTTTTATAAATAGTTTTTTTTATTGAGGATAAACATTACAAGTATCTCATAAATAGTGTGTTACATATCAGTTTTATAGGCATCCACCCTTATACAATATTGTATATCAAGGTAAATATATATGCATTTATACATAAGTACAAAACATGAGAAACAATACATTTTCAGTACATGAAACAACAACAAAGGTTATTAACAAGAGTCATGGGAATTAAACCATGTCTAGTAATATAGGCTATATTTACCAAGATGCAGTTAGGTATAAACTCTAAAAGGCACTAAATTACTACATAATCCTAATTTTTATCTATATTTGAAAATTGAAATACCCTCCTCAAATCGATACGAACACTTTAGGGCCCCAATATATTATAAAAGTACTGTGTAAAGGATAGAGAATAGAAGCTGTTGACAAGAGGTCAACTCGCAGTCCTCATATGTAATATAAAGTGATATAAGAGCAGTCATGCTGCATATTAACCATCAACGTGAGTAAAAACATATAGGGAACCCCTGAACTCTTTTAGGTGAAATAACATTGATTGGTACGGGGAGATATGCTTTAAAGAACTACCATGACCACATCTAACCGGAATATATATTAGTATGTATAGAAGGTATAGTATGTATAAGATTATTTGCGGTAATTACGAGACAAACAGTATCTCAGATTACTATAAGTGGGTGGGAGGGTCACTAAAAAAAAAGACACAGCTCAAACAAAGCTCTAGGTCACAACACTCTTCAATGTATGTCTGAGATCTAATTATGTCGCAATGTAGCGGAGGCAAATTATTGAGTCTTGCGGGCATCCATGAACCTGGGAAAATTATATATTAAATATAAACCGTCTAGATTAACATGATAATGTACACTTAATGAACCTGGAAGCTAGATCAAGATGGTTAATTTGCTTTTAAATCGTTAATGTAACTCTATGGGGACTGGCATATAACATTACTGGGTGTAATTCTTATTGGGCACCATAACCGTTTGCAGCTACAATGTTACAGCTACTATCTATATTAAACTCTTATAAAGAGACAAACTGCTAACAAAAAGTGAAGTACTCAATGTAAGAGGTTGCAAAGAGCAGAATGCTATGTCTTTAGGCCAAGTTCCTAATGACTTTGGTTGGCTGAGGATAAACCATATAAGCAGAATGACTCTTCAAAAGTAGGAGCGCTCTCTATTTTGATAAAGCAAAAGCATAGTTGTCACACTGTCTTGGCCGCAGACAGTGCAACACCTTTAGGAGCCGTGCTTATAGTAGTGTCTATAAAATAAAAAATGTGTGTGTGATGTACACTTTCGATCCATTGATAAATTGTTTAGGCTTTAAAGACTCTACATGCAAACTTCCAATACTCGTATGTCATATATAGTACTGCCTGTGTATGAAATAATATAAAAAGCTTGTAGTTAACTATAGCCCAAAACCTTCCGAACACAGGTGTAGTAGAATAAACCCACAACAAATATTACAGGAATATAAGAGAATAACCAGACCATCGGGTATAGATATATAGTTACCAATCAGCCTATGACAGATGTATATGTGACATATTTATACTTTACTATTTAAATTGTTACAAATTGCACTCATAACATAAACAGGCTACTTTATCACTGAAATAAACATTACTGGGGGGGGGGCACTGAAGAGGAGTATTCTCAGTATGGGTGTGAAAAAAACAGAATTTATGCTTACCTGATAAATTACTTTCTCCAACGGTGTGTCCGGTCCACGGCGTCATCCATTACTTGTGGAAATATTCTCCCCCACAGGGAAAGGCAAGGAGAGCACACAGCAAGAGCTGTCCATATAGCTCCCCCTCTGGCTCCGCCCCCCAGTCATTCGACCGAAGGTTAGGAGAAAAAGGAGAAACTATAGGGTGCCGTGGTGACTGTAGTGTATAAAGAAAAAAAAAATTCAACCTGATTAGGAAAACCAGGGCAGGCCGTGGACCGGACACACCGTTGGAGAAAGTAATTTATCAGGTAAGCATAAATTCTGTTTTCTCCAACATTGGTATGTCCGGTCCACGGCGTCATCCATTACTTGTGGGAACCAATACCAAAGCTTTAGGACACGGATGAAGGGAGGGAGCAAATCAGGATACCTAAATGGAAGGCACCACGGCTTGCAAAACCTTTCTCCCAAAAATAGCCTCCGAAGAAGCATAAGTATCAAATTTGTAGAATTTGGCAAAAGTGTGCAGAGAAGACCAAGTCGCTGCCTTACATATCTGATCAACAGAAGCCTCGTTCTTGTAGGCCCATGTGGAAGCCACAGCCCTGGTAGAGTGAGCTGTGATTCGGTCAGGAGGCTGCCGTCCGGCAGTCTCATAAGCTAATCGGATAATGCTTTTCAGCCAGAAAGAGAGCGAGGTAGCAGTATCTTTGTGACCTCTCCTCTTACTAGAGTAAATGACAAACAAAGATGAGGTTTGTCTAAAATCTTTTGTTGCTTCTAAATAGAACTTTAAAGCACGAACAACATCTAAATTGTGTAATAAACGTTCCTTCTTTGAAACTGGATTCGGACACAGAGAAGGAACAACTATTTCCTGGTTAATATTCTTGTTGGAAACAACTTTTGGAAGAAAACCAGGCTTAGTACGCAAAACAACCTTATCTGAATGGAAAACCAGATAGGGTGGATTACACTGCAAAGCAGATAATTCAGAAACTCTTCTAGCAGAAGAAATAGCAACCAAAAACAGAACTTTCCAAGATAACAACTTAATATCTATGGAATGTAAAGGTTCAAACGGAACCCCTTGAAGAACTGAAAGAACTAAATTTAGACTCCAAGGAGGAGTCATGGGTCTGTAAACAGGCTTGATTCTAACCAAAGCCTGAACAAAAGCTTGTACATCTGGCACAGCTGCCAATCGCTTGTGTAACAAGACAGATAAAGCAGAAATCTGTCCTTTTAGAGAACTAGCTGACAACCCTTTATCCAAACCTTCTTGGAGAAAGGAGAGAATCTTTGGAATTTTAATCTTACTCCAGGAGAATCCCTTGGATTCACACCAACAGATATATTTTTTCCATATTTTATGGTAAATCTTTCTAGTCACAGGTTTTCTGGCTTGGACCAGAGTATCTATCACAGAATTTGAAAACCCACGCTTGGATAAAATCAAGCGTTCAATTTCCAAGCAGTCAGCTGCAGAGAAACTAGATTTGGATGTTCGAATGGACCTTGTACTAGAAGATCCTGTCTCAAAGGTAGCTTCCATGGTGGAGCCGATGACATATTCACCAGCTCTGCATACCAAGTCCTGCGTGGCCACGCAGGAGCTATCAGAATCACCGAGGCCTTCTCCTGTTTGATCCTGGCTATGAGCCTGGGAAGGAGAGGAAACGGTGGAAACACATACGCTAGGTTGAACGACCAAGGCGCCACTAATGCATCCACTAGAATCGCCTTGGGATCCCTGGATCTGGACCCGTAACAATGAATCTTGAAGTTCTGACGGGATGCCATTAGATCCATGTCTGGAATGCCCCATAATTGGGTTAACTGAGCAAAGACCTCCGGGTGGAGTTCCCACTCCCCCGGATGGAAAGTCTGACGACTCAAATAGTCCGCCTCCCAGTTGTCTACTCCTGGGATGTGAATAGCAGATAGATGGCAGGAGTGATTCTCTGCCCATTGGATGATCTTGGTTACTTCCTTCATCGCTAGGGAACTCTTTGTTCCCCCCTGATGATTGATGTACGCAACAGTCGTTATGTTGTCCGACTGAAATCTTATGAACCTGGCTTCCGCTAGCTGAGGCCAAGCCAGGAGCACATTGAATATTGCTCTTAATTCCAAAATGTTTATCGGGAGAAGCGACTCTTCCCGAGACCATAGACCCTGAGCTTTCAGGGAGTCCCAGACCACGCCCCAGCCTAAGAGACTGGCGTCGGTTGTGACAATGACCCACTCTGGTCTGCGGAAACTCATTCCCTGAGACAGGTGATCCTGGGTCAACCACCAGAGAAGTGAGTCCCTGGTTACCTGGTCTACTTGAATTTGGGGAGACAAGTCTGTATAGTCCCCATTCCACTTATTGAGCATGCACAGTTGTAATGGTCTTAGATGAATTCGAGCAAAAGGAACCACGTCCATTGCTGTGACCATTAGTCCTATTACTTCCATGCACTGAGCTATGGAGGGTTGAGGAATAGAATGAAGAACTCGACAAGCGTTTAGAAGCTTTAACTTTCTGACTTCTGTCAGGAAGATCTTAATTTCCACAGAATCTATTATTGTTCCCAGAAAAGGAACCCTTGTGGACGGTGACAGTGAACTCTTTTCTATGTTCACCTTCCACCCGTGAGATCTGAGAAAAGCCAACACAATGTCCGTGTGGACCCTTGCTTTGGAAAGAGACGACGCTTGGATTAGGATGTCGTCTAGATAAGGTGCTACAGCGATGCCCCTCGGCCTTAGGACCGCTAGAAGGGACCCTAGCACCTTTGTGAAAATTCTGGGAGCGGTGGCTAAACCGAATGGAAGAGCCACGAACTGGTAATGTTTGTCCAGAAAAGCGAACCTCAGGAACTGATGATGAGTTTTGTGGATTGGGATATGCAGATATGCATCCTTTAGATCCACGGTAGTCAAATATTGACCCTGCTGGATTGTCGGCAAGATTGTCCGAATGGTTTCCATTTTGAAGGATGGAACTCTGAGGAACTTGTTTAATATCTTTAAATCCAGAATTGGCCTGAAAGTTCCCTCTTTTTTGGGAACCACAAACAGGTTTGAGTAAAAACCTAGACCTTGTTCCCCGGAGGGGACTGGGTTTATCACTCCCATCTTTGATAGGTCTCTTACACAATGTAAGAATGCCTGTTTCTTTATCTGGTCTGAAGATAAGCGAGACAGGTGGAATCTTCCCTTTGGAGGAAGTCCCTTGAACTCTAGTAGGTATCCCTTGGAGACTATCTCTAGTGCCCAGGGATCCGGAACATCTCTTGCCCAAGCCTGAGCGAAGAGAGATAGTCTGCCCCCTACCAGATCCGGTCCCGGATCGGGGGCTACCCCTTCATGCTGTCTTGGTAGCAACAGCAGGTTTCTTGGTCTGTTTACCCTTGTTCCAGCCTTGCATGGGCTTCCAAGCGGGTTTGGGCTGGGCCGCGTTACCTTCTTGTCTAGCGGGAGTGGAGTTATTAGCCGGTCTGTTCCTGAAATTGCGAAAGGAACGAAAATTAGACTTGTTCTTAGCCTTAAAAGGCCTATCCTGTGGGAGGGCATGGCCCTTACCCCCAGTGATGTCTGAAATAATTTCCTTCAATTCCGGCCCAAAAAGGGTCTTACCCTTGAAAGGAATATTAAGTAACTTAGTCTTGGACGACACATCTGCCGACCAGGATTTTAGCCAAAGCGCCCTCCGGCCCAAGCGGCATCCAATATAAAGGAATTAGCTAACTTTAATGCGTGAATTCTGCCCATGACTTCTTCTTCATAGGAAGTCTCTTTCTGGAGCGACCTTTCTAGTTCCTCGAACCAAAAGGACGCCGCTGAAGTGACAGTAATAACACACGTAGCTGGTTGAAGGATGAACCCTTGCTGAACAAAGATCTTTTTAAGCAATCCTTCCAATTTTTTATCCATAGGATCTTTGAAAGCGCAGCTGTCCTCTATAGGAATAGTTGTGCGCTTCGCTAGTGTTGAAACAGCTCCCTCAACCTTCGGGACCGTCTGCCATGCGTCCCTTCTAGGGTCTACTATGGGAAACATTTTCTTAAATATAGGAGGTGGGGCAAAGCGTACACCTGGCTTCTCCCACTCCTTATCCACTATGCTCGCTACCCTCTTGGGTATTGGAAAAGCGTTGTCGTGCACTGGGACCTCTAAAAATGTGTCCAATTTGCACAACTTCTCTGGTACTACCATAGAATCACAGTCATCCAGAGTAGCTAATACCTCCTTAAGCAAAGCGCGGAGATGTTCTAGCTTAAACTTAAATGCTACTATATCAGGTTCTGCCTGTTGAGAAATTTTTCCTGAGTCTGAAATTTCACCCTCAGACAGCCCTTCCCTCACAGCCAATTCTGATTGATGTGAGGGTAAAATAGATAAGGCATCGTCAGCGTCTGATTGTTCATCCTTTTTATCTGTATTTAAAACTGAACAATCACGCTTTCTCTGAAATGCTGGCTGTTACGGTTACCCTTAGTCTCGCTGAGAGATGGACCGCTTAGTAGCCTGGATTCCTATTGCTGAAGAGGGGAGAAACTGCTTTCCATAGTATTCTATATGAGTCTCGCAAATGTAGAATAATCCCCCTTAGCTGTAGTACAGCTAGGATACCCTTCTGCCCACAAAAACGAGTCAACGCTGCGATTGAGGGACAACCAAGAACTGAGGACTGGGATGCCCAGCCTGCTTTTTATTTAGGTTACATGCACACAGGGCACTCCCAGGGGGGGGAGCATAAAATCCCCCATCACACATTTAGACAAAGCCCTTGGACAGGCCACCGCAGATAACAAGTACACACAAGAAAACAATTGAGTCCTTCTTATCACCTAGCAGTGAATGCTTATCACAAACTTAATTACAGTACACAATATGCTAGGAAACCTGCCTCAGAAAATAGTTTTCTCAAAACTGAACAGAGTTAACCCTTTATGAAATGATACTTGTTACAGTTTTCTTGGAGCCCTTCTTAGGCGCTGGCTTGGCTGGTTCAGGCATTGCTGCTGGGAAATAAGTTTCTTCACAACAAAATAACTAATGCTTCTGTAACAGTGCTCCCTTTCTGTGGAACACTCTGGCAGACACGGTCTGACCCCTTTTCGGGGCAGACTAAGGCTGTCCAGACCGCTGGTTATGCGGGGCTGAGGTCGGTTTGTCTGGACAACCCGTCGGCGTTGCCATTCTGTTTCCCAGGTCTGTAAGTAATGGTGAAATTGAAGGGTTGCAACGATAAACTCCAACGTAATAGCCTGCCATTATCTCCAGAGACCCGGTTCAGCCACACCAACGGGTTATGGTCGGTGACCAGAGTGAACTCCTGCCCATATAAATAGGGAGTCAATTTCTTTAATGCCCACACCAAAGCCAAACACTCCTTTTCGACCGCTGCATAGCTGACTTCGCGGGGCAGGAGCTTCCGGCTGATGTAGGCAACTGGATGCTCCCCTCCATCTTCGCCTACTTGGCTGAGGACGGCTCCCAGCCCGAACATGGAAGCATCTGTATGGACGATAAAACGTTTGTTAAGGGCTGGAGCCGCCAAGACAGGAGCGTTAATTAGAGCATTTTTGAGAGCCTGGAAAGCCGTTTCACAGTGGGGAGACCACAGGACCTGTCGAGGTAAGTTCTTCTTGGTCAAGTCAGTCAGGGGTTTGGCAAGTGTGCTGTAGTCTGGTACGAACCGTCTATAGTACCCTGCCGTGCCCAGGAAGGCTAGGACCTGAGTCTTAGTGATGGGGGTGGGCCAATTGGCGACAGCTTCTATCTTGGCCGGCTCTGGTCGCTGCTTTCCACACCCCACCCGGTGACCCAGGTACTGTACCTCGGCCATCCCAAAGTGGCATTTTTCTGGCTTCAGAGTCAGGCCAGCAGCCCGGATCTGATCCAGAACCATTCCTATGTGAGCTAAGTGGTCCTCCCATGACTCACTGTGGATCGCTATGTCGTCCAGGTAGGCGCAAGCAAAACTCTGGAAGCCATCCAGGAGCCTATCCACCAAGCGCTGGAATGTAGCTGGGGCATTCTTCATCCCAAACGGCATTACCCTAAACTGATATAAGCCGAATGGGGTGACGAATGCCGACTTGGGGATAGCCTCCGGGGCCAGGGGAATCTGCCAGTAACCTTTGCAGAGGTCAATAGTGGTCAGGTAATTTCCCCTGGCTATACGATCGAGTAGCTCGTCTACCCTGGGCATAGGGTAAGCGTCCGTCACGGTCTTTTCATTGAGCCTCCGATAGTCTACGCAGAACCGGGTGGTCCCATCTTTCTTGGGCACCAAGACAACTGGGGAGGCCCAGGGACTATCGGAGGGCTCAATTACCCTGAGTTGGAGCATCTCATCGATCTCCTTCTTCATTCCTATCCTAACTGCTTCGGGGATTCGGTACGGAGCCTGGCGCAAGGGAGCTTGTCCCGGAGTATCTACCTGGTGGGTGGTTAAAGTAGTGTACCCTGGCTTCGGGGAGAAGGTGAGGTGTTTGGACTGTAGGAGTTGGTTGAGCTGCTCCCTTTCAGTGGGGCTAAGTCGGTCTCCTATCTGAACCTGAGCCACTATACCTGTGGGGAGACTCTTTTCTAATAGGTCTGGAATGGGTAGACTGTCGGGGCCTTCCTGAGGGGAACAACATACGGCCGTCACGTTCTCTGGTCGCTCAAAATATTCCTTGAGCATGTTTACATGGAATGTCTTTCTAAGATTGTTGTCGTGGCAGCTAGCTATCACATAAGTGGTGTCTCCCCTTTTCTCTACGATCTGGTAGGGGCCCTGCCAGGACGCCTGCAATTTGTCTGTCTTCACCGGCTTAAGTACTAACACCTTTTGTCCTATGGTAAAGATTCTCTTTCGGGCCCCCCGATCGTACCATACTTTCTGTCTTCTCTGGGCCGACTGGAGATTAGCCCGCACGGATTTGGCTAATTGCTCCATTCGGTCCCTGAGTTCCAGCACGTATGGCACAATGGGGACACCGTCAGTCTCCATCTCTCCCTCCCAGTGCTCCCGGATCAGGTTTAGGGGTCCCCGTACCTTTCTTCCGTAGAGCAACTCGAAGGGAGAGAACCCTGTCGTTTCCTGGGGCACCTCCCGATAAGCAAAAAGGAGGTGCGGCAGGAAGCGTTCCCAGTCTCGGTATTCCTGAGTGAACGTCTTGAGCATTTGCTTGAGGGTCCCATTGAACCTCTCACACAGCCCGTTCGTCTGGGGGTGGTATGGGGAGCTCAGGAGGGACTTAATTTTGCAAACCTGCCAGAGTTGTTGGGTCAATTCAGCCGTAAATTGGGTGCCTCGGTCGGATAGGATTTCTTTTGGAAATCCTACCCGGGAGAACACCTGTACTAGTGCATTCGCTACCGTATCCGCTTGTATGTTGGATAGGGCGACAGCCTCTGGGTACCTGGTAGCGTAGTCCACTACGGTAAGAATGTAGCGCTTACCGGAGGGACTAGGGGTAGCCAGTGGTCCCACTAGGTCAATTCTGCGATCAGCTCTCTCCTCGGCCGGTTGCTGGCGTACCCCCCTCTGCTTTCAAGTAAATCCTTTAGGGTTGTACGCTTCAATTTTTCGTAAGCGCTCTCCATCCGTTCTGTACCTCTCCTAGGAAATCCAGGAAAAATCCCACCGCTGCCGCCAAATGTTACGGTTACCCTTAGTCTCGCTGAGAGATGGACCGCTTAGTAGCCTGGATTCCTATTGCTGAAGAGGGGAGAAACTGCTTTCCATAGTATTCTATATGAGTCTCGCAAATGTAGAATAATCCCCCTTAGCTGTAGTACAGCTAGGATACCCTTCTGCCCACAAAAACGAGTCAACGCTGCGATTGAGGGACAACCAAGAACTGAGGACTGGGATGCCCAGCCTGCTTTTTATTTAGGTTACATGCACACAGGGCACTCCCAGGGGGGGAAGCATAAAATCCCCCATCACACATTTAGACAAAGCCCTTGGACAGGCCACCGCAGATAACAAGTACACACAAGAAAACAATTGAGTCCTTCTTATCACCTAGCAGTGAATGCTTATCACAAACTTAATTACAGTACACAATATGCTAGGAAACCTGCCTCAGAAAATAGTTTTCTCAAAACTGAACAGAGTTAACCCTTTATGAAATGATACTTGTTACAGTTTTCTTGGAGCCCTTCTTAGGCGCTGGCTTGGCTGGTTCAGGCATTGCTGCTGGGAAATAAGTTTCTTCACAACAAAATAACTAATGCTTCTGTAACACTGGCAGTTTGGATAAAAGATTTGTTATAGAATTATCCACTACTGCTGTTAATTGTTGCATAGAAATAAGCACTGGCGCGCTAGGTGTCGCCTGCGTGGGCAAAGCTGGTGTAGACACAGAAGGAGAGGATGTAGAACTATCCCCACTACCTTCATTAGATAAATCATCTTGTTCAACATTATGAAATGTAACAGAGCTGTCCTTATTTTGTTTGGACGCTATGGCACAATTATCACAAACACTCGAAGGGGGAACCACATTTGTCTCTACACACACAGGACATAGGTTATCTGATGGCCCAGACATGTTAAACAGATTTAGGCAGGCAAACAATGCAATAAAAACGATTTTAAACAAAAACGTTACTGTCTCTTTAAATAATAAAATGACACACTTTATTTCTGAATGTTCAAAAAACTATGAAGGCAATATCCGATTTTTATGAAATTTGGACCCCAGTGTCTTAATGCTTATAAAGTATTGCACAGCAAATATGGAGACTCTAGCTCTTAAAACAAGCAAACCGGAGCTAATTGTTGGATTTAACCATTTTTATACACCACAATCCCTGCTACAGCATTGCTGTAGCTTTTACCTTCCTTAGGGGTCAACCATCCACAGAAAAAGCCTTCTGGAGTCACTTTCTGAGCCACAGGACCCTCTCACATGAGACTGCATGCACTGCCTGAAATCAACTGCCAAAATGAGGCCTCCTCCCTCAGTACACTAGAGTGAAGGGGCCTTCCTGACTAGATTTAGGTGTCTAAAACAAGCCAGATCAATAAAAAACGTCCCCAAGTGTATATGAGCTTATAAAACATTTCAAATGCCATGATATTGTAATAAAAACCAATCGATTTGGCCCCTACTACTACCTGCTACGAGCATAAAATTCAAAAAGGGGAAACCTGTTATCTTTTTTGCTGAGGTGAAAGAAAAATGGCTTACCGTTTTCCCTGAGGGGAAAAATGACTGTCATCTAGCATTAGCCTGTGTTGTTAGAAGGAGACTAGTCATACCTGAAGCAGATGAGTCTGCAAGCTGTTACCCCCAACTGAAGTTCTCTGGTTTCAACAGTCCTGCGTGGCAACAGAAATGGATTTAAGTTACTTGTGCTAAAATCATAGCCCTCTTAAAACAGAAATCTTCATCACTTTTCTGTTGTAGAGTAAATAGTACAAGCCAGCACTATTTTAAAATAACAAGCTCTTGATAGAAGAAATAAAAAACTACAACTAACACCACAAACTCCTCGCCATCCCCGTGGAGATGCTACTTGTTCAGAGCGGCAAGGAGAATGACTAGGGGGCGGAGCCAGAGGGGGAGCTATATGGACAGCTCTTGCTGTGTGCTCTCCTTGCCTTTCCCTGTGGGGGAGAATATTTCCACAAGTAATGGATGACGCCGTGGACCGGACACACCAATGTTGGAGAAATAGATGTTAGAAAAAATAAATCGTACTCAGAGGAGTCTTCATGCTTAGAAGATCTTATAGACTGCGTAAATCATATGGGAATATATATAGTGCGCCCTTCCCTTAGGTCTTCATCAAGCATTTAAAAGAGTAGTTATAAATGATCCAACTCCGACCTTCCCTATCTGGCACCGATCTACCACACTGGCGTAATGGTAGTGTGAGAGACTCCTTTACCTGTTATCTAGGCCCGGCAGCCTTGCTTTGTTGCCCTTCTCTCACCCCCCCCCCTTTCCTGCCCAGCTTGTCTGGATGGGTCACTTCCCCTTCCTGCTGGTCGTATCCCCCTTCCCCGGGGTGAGAGATAGGCTTCAGTAATAATTTCTATCAGAGAGTCATCCTTAGAAGTGTTTGATATGTGATTTTACTGTTTTACTGTACCTGCTTTTAAAAAAAAACTTGTCTAAGTGGTAAATTGAACGTTGTCTTTGGCGCCCCTTCTCTCCCCCTCCTTTCCTGCATGGCCTGGTCAGGTGGGTCACCATCCTTTAACCTTTTCCCCCCTCCAGTAGGATGTATCCACATTCCCTAGGGAGAGTAGGTGCGTCAATAACTGAAGTGTAAGCACAATTATTATATTTTTTATATAGCTCTGGTTAATAGTGTCAACTGTTTATGTGGTATCGGCCTGGCACTTAACCTCCTCCCAGCGCTAAGCACACTATAAAATATAGCCCCCTCCCCCCCATACAAGGCACTGTATTTTACTGCATCAGTTATTGTCCTCTGTCAAAGGAGGAGTTCTTGGTCTCCCCCTCTACCCACCCTTTCCTCCCCTGCTAGTCTGGGTGGGTCACTTCCCCTTTCCCTTTTTCCCCCTTTAATAAGGAAGTATCCCGTTCCCTGGGTGTGAGGGAGTAGGCCAAGCACCGAAATCCATTTACTTGTAATTGTTTAAATCTTCAGTGGCATCCCCCCAGAGCTCAGAACCTTCTATAGCCCCCTCCCCCCCAAAGTAACACCAGACTTAAGGAAATCACAGACGTCCACAGATACCATTTACCCCTTCTTAGAACTCAGTGACTAAATTACCAATCTCATTTACCCCATCCCACATACCCTGAAGGTAGTATCACTCCTCCTTCCACATCCGTGAAGTAATTAAATAGTCGCTGGCTTACCTGTACCTAGCCTAAACCATCATGGTCTAGAAGTACTGGTTGGACGCTACCTAGCCCTGCTCCGCTACCATATTGTATAAGATATAAGTTCACCAGATAGTTAACTAATTTTTTCATTGGTGAATCACAGTTCTTCTAGATAACCAGTGTATCCAAAAAATTGGATTTAGATTACCCAGTAATGCCTCACACCTCAAGGAGACACACAAAAACTCCAACCGCCACCAAAAAACAGTCTATGACCACTTTACCCAACCCATTAAGGAACCGGCTATGGATACCAATGGAGAGCTGAATGACCCAGAATCACTTGATGAGGAATTGCAGTCAAGTATGCACTCATCTGCTCCTCACCATTTCATCACAAAATCTATTCTACAGAAGATGTTAGCTTCTCAGACACGCTCCATCACTCAGGAGATCCAACGTAACTGTACTGAGTTAAATAAGGATATCTCCGAAATTTGCAAGAGGGTAGATGCCCTTGAACGCAAGCAAGATGATATAGCGGTTGATCAAACCAACTTACTTTCATACACAGAAAGCTTAGCTGATCAACTAACACAATTGGAATTCAAACTGGCTGACTTTGAGGACAGAGCCCGTAGGAACAATATACGCTTCTGGGGCATCCCAGAGAGTGTTACGACAGCTGATCTACAGGTCTTCCTCAGAGAGTTCTATGTAGAGCTAGTGGGTACACCAGGAGGCCTTGTCAACACCATAGAAAGAGCTCATAGAGCGCTAAGGTCGAGAGCAGTGCCCCATGACAAGCCAAGAGACGTAATAGTCTGCTTCCATAGCTTCATCTACAAAGACAAACTGATGCAGGCTGCGTTCAAAAAACCATCTCTCTCTGAGAAATTCAGGGACATCCAACTTCTACCCGATCTATCAGCACATACCTTGCAACATAGCAAAACCGGTTACCTCTGTCCTCTGTAAAGCCAATATTAAGTACAGATGGGGATACCCTACAAACCTTATCAGACTCATGTTGCCTCTACCCTGCACCAAGGTCTAGATCTTCATATATCCTGGGGCCTGCAGACTGATTCAACTCCCTGCAAACCCGAAATTGTGAGCCTCAGCCCCTGAATGGTCCATTTGGGAACAAAGAGCGAAACGCTCCAAAACTTCTTAACCTCAGGGATTCATCTGAACTCCTCCTAGCTCAACCTTCAAAGAGAGATACCCCATCCTAGGTATCTCCCCCTGAATACAGTTCTGACACCTTAAGGTTGATAAAAGCTTGCATTTTGCACTTAACTAATTTTATGCACATATCTGTGATGTTTGCACTAGTTTTTTCTGTTACACCAAGTTAACTGTCTGTTAGAAAAACAAAATTTATGCTTACCTGATAAATTTCTTTCTTTTGCGATGTACCGAGTCCACGGATTCATCCTTACTTGTGGGATATTCTGCTTCCTAACAGGAAGTGGCAAAGAGAGCACCACAGCAGAGCTGCCTATATAGCTCCCCCCTTAACTCCACCCCCCAGTCATTCGACCGAAGGCTTAGGAAGAAAAAGGAGAAACTATAAGGTGCAGAGGTGACTGAAGTTTATAAGCAAAAATACCATATGTCTTGAATAGACAGGGCGGGCCATGGACTCGGTACATCGCAAAAGAAAGAAATTTATCAGGTAAGCATAAATTTTGTTTTCTTTTGCATGATGTACCGAGTCCACGGATTCATCCTTACTTGTGGGATACCAATACCAAAGCTTTAGGACACGGATGAAGAGAGGGACAAGACAGAAACCTAAACAGAAGGCACCACTGCTTGCAAAACCTTTCTCCCAAAAATAGCCTCAGAAGAAGCAAAAGTATCAAATTTGTAAAATTTTGAAAAGGTATGAAGCGAAGACCAAGTCGCAGCCTTACAAATCTGTTCAACAGAAGCATCATTTTTAAAAGTCCATGTGGAAGCTACCGCTCTAGTAGAATGAGCTGTAATCCTTTCAGGAGGCTGCTGTCCAGCAGTCTCATAAGCCAAACGGATAATGCTTTTCAGCCAAAAGGAAAGAGAAGTTGCCGTAGCCTTTTGACCCTTACGCTTTCCAGAATAGACAACAAACAAAGAAGAAGTTTGACGAAAATCTTTAGTTGCCTGCAAATAAAATTTCAAAGCACGAACTACGTCCAAGTTGTGCAACAGACGTTCCTTCTTACAAGAAGGATTAGGACACAGAGAAGGAACAACAATTTCCTGATTAATATTCCTGTTAGTAACAACCTTAGGTAGGAACCCAGGCTTGGTACGTAAAACCACCTTATCAGCATGGAACACAAGATAAGGCAAGTCACATTGTAAAGCAGAAAGTTCAGAAACTCTTCGAGCTGAAGAGATAGCAACTAGGAACAAAACTTTCCAAGATAAAAGCTTAATATCTATGGAATGCTTGGGTTCAAACGGAACCCCCTGCAGAACTCTAAGAACTAAATTAAGACTCCATGGCGGAGCAACAGATCTAAACACAGGCTTAATTCTAGCTAAAGCCTGACAAACATCTGCCAGACACTTGTGCAACAAAATAGACAGAGCAGATATCTGTCCTTTTAAAGAACTAGCTGACAATCCTTTCTCCAATACCTCTTGGAGAAAAGACAAAATCCTAGGAATCCTGATTTTACTCCAGGAGAAACCTTTGGATTCGCACCAAAAAAGATATTTACGCCATATCTTATAATAGATATTCCTGGTAACAGGCTTACGAGCCTGAATCAAGGTATTTATGACTGACTCAGAGAAACCCCGCTTTGATAGAATCAAGCGTTCAATCTCCAAGCAGTCAGTTGCAGAGAAATTAGATTTGGATGCTTGAATGGACCTTGATTTAGAAGGTCCTGTCTCAGCGGCAGAGACTATGGTGGAAGAGATGACATGTCCACCAGGTCGGCATACCAAGTCCTGCGTGGCCATGCAGGCGCTATCAAAATCACTGATGCTCTCTCCTGTTTGATTCTGGCAATCAGACGTGGAAGGAGAGGGAACGGTGGAAACACATAAGCCAGGTTGAACGACCAGGGTACTGCTAGAGCATCTATCAGTACTGCCTGAGGATCCCTTGACCTGGAGCCGTAACGAGGAAGTTTGGCGTTCTGACGAGACACCATCAGATCCAATTCTGGTGTGCCCCATAGCTGAACCAGTTGAGCAAACACCTCCGGATGGAGTTCCCACTCCCCCGGATGAAAAGTCTGACAACTTAGAAAGTCTGCCTCCCAGTTCTCTACACCTGGGATATAGATCGCTGACAGATGGCAAGAGTGAGCCTCTGCCCATTGGATTATCCTTGAGACCTCTATCATAGCTAAGGAACTCCTTGTTCCGCCCTGATGATTGATATAAGCCACAGTCGTGATGTTGTCCGACTGAAACCTGATGAATCTGACCGAAGCCAGCTGAGGCCATGCCTGGAGAGCATTGAAAACCGCTCTAAATTCCAGAATATTTATCGGTAGGAGAGCCTTCTCCCGAGTCCACAACCCCTGAGCCTTTAGGGAATTCCAGACTGCACACCAGCCCAGAAGGCTGGCGTCTGTCATCACTATAACCCATTCTGGCCTGCGGAACACATTCCCTGGGACAGATGATCCTGTGACAACCACCAAAGAAGAGAGTCTCTGGTCTCTGGATCCAGATTTATCTGAGGAGATAAATCCACATAATCCCCATTCCATTGATTGAGCACGCATAGTTGCAGTGGTCTGAGATGCAAGCGAGCAAACTGAACTATGTCCATTGCCGCTACCATTAGACCGATTACCTCCATACACTGAGCCACTGACGGCCGAGCAATGGAGTGGACAAAATCTTTGATTTCCTGACCTCCGTCAGAAATATTTTCATGTCCACAGAGTCTATCAGAGTCCCTAGAAATTAAACTCTTGTGAGGGGGGAAAGAGAACTCTTTTTTACGTTCACCTTCCACCCGTGAGATCTTAGAAGGGCCAACACTAAGTCCGTGTGAGACCTGGCTAATTGGAAGGTCGATGCTTGAATCAGCCTTTGAACCGCAAGAAGGGACCCTAGCACCGTTGTGAAGATATGTGGTGCCGTGGCCAACCCGAAAGGAAGAGCCACAAACTGATAATGCTTGTCCAGAAAGGCGAACCTGAGGAACTGGTGATGATCTTTGTGGATAGGAATGTGTAGATATGCATCCTTTAAATCCACGGTGGTCATATATTGACCCTCCTGGATCAATGGTAAGATAGTCCGAATGGTCTCCATCTTGAAGGATGGGACTCTTAGGAACTGGTTTAGGATCTTGAGATCCAGAATTGGTCTGAATGTTCCCTCCTTTTTGGGAACAATAAACAGATTGGAGTAGAACCCCTGTCCTTGTTCTGCTTTTGGAACAGGGTAGATCACTCCCATGGTAAAAAGGTCTTCTACACAGCGTAAGAACGCCTCTCTTTTTGTCGGGTTTACAGACAATTGAGAAAGATGGAACCTCTCCCTTGGAGGGGAGTCCTTGAACTCTAGAAGGTATCCCTGGGTTACAATTTCTACCGCCCAGGAATCCTGAACGTCTCTTGCCCAGGCTTGAGCAAAGAGAGTCTGCCCCCTACTAGATCCGGTCCCGGATCGGGGGCTACCCCTTCATGCTGTCTTAGAGGCAGCTGCAGGCTTTTTGGCCTGTTTACCCTTGTTCCAAGCCTGATTAGGTCTCCAGGTTGGCTTGGATTGAGCAAAGTTTCCCTCTTGCTTTGCAGCAGAGGAAGAGGAAGTGGGACCACTCCTGAAATTTTGAAAGGAACGAAAATTATTTTGTTTGGTCCTTGTCTTATTTGACTTATCCTGAGGGAGGGAATGACCCTTCCCTCCAGTAATGTCAGAAATGATCTCTTGCAGTGCAGGTCCGAATAAGGTCTTACCATTGAAAGGGATGGACAAAAGCTTAGATTTAGATGACACATCAGCTGACCAGGACTTAAGCCATAACGCTCTACGCGCTAAAATTGCAAAACCTGATTTTTTTGACGCTAACTTAGCAAGATGAAAAGCAGCGTCTGTAATAAAAGAATTAGCCAACTTAAGAGCCTTAATTCTGTCCAAAATATCATCTAGTGGGGTCTCCATCTGAAGAGCCTCTTCCAGAGCCTCAAACCAAAAGGCAGCTGCAGTGGTTACAGGAACAATGCATGCTATAGGTTGAAGAAGAAAACCTTGATGAACAAAAAATTTCTTTAGGAGACCCTCTAATTTTCTATCCATAGGATCAATGAAAGCACAACTGTCTTCAATAGGTATAGTTGTACGCTTAGCCAGAGTAGAAATAGCTCCCTCCACCTTAGGGTCCTTTATGGTGTCATAAATAGGGAACATTTTCTTAAAAACAGGAGGGGGAGCGAACGGAATACCTGGTCTATCCCACTCCTTAGTAACAATGTCCGAAATCCTCTTAGGGACCGGAAAAACATCAGTGTAAACAGGAACCTCTAAATATTTGTCCATTTTACACAATTTCTCTGGAACAACAATAGAGTAGCTAAAACCTCCATAAGCAATAAGCGGAGGTGCTCTAGCTTAAATTTAAATGCCGTCATATCTGAATCTGTCTGAGGGAACTTGTTTCCTGAATCAGAAATCTCTCCCTCAGACAGCAAATCCCTCATCCCTACCTCAGAACATTGTGAGGGAATATCGGATACGGCTACTAAAGCGTCAGAAGGCTCAGCATTTGTTCTTAACCCCGAGCTACTGTGCTTCTCTTGCAAAAATGGTACTGTGCCTTTAAGAAAAAAAAAAGGCATACACAAACTGCAAAACAGGGTAAAAATGCTTCAAATTTTCCAATTTTTTTTTACAGTGTACCCACTAAGCCTTAGAAGGATTGCACCACAAGTAAAGAAACAATAACCCCACAAATGACAAAACCGGATTGAAATTTGTCTAAAAATGGTTAAAACCCCTATTAGCACCTTGCCACAGCTCTGCTGTGGCCCTAACTGCTCTTAGGAACCATAATCTGGGGTTAAAACTTCGAATAGGCCCTCAGAAGACTTTCAGGAGCTCAGGAGAAGTTGCTTGCTGCCTGTCTGAATTGCTAAGTGCGCAACTGAGGCGCGAATGCTGGGGCCTACACAAATCTAGCCAACTAAGTTTGAAAACCATGTGGATATAACAACCCTAATTAAAGCCAAATGACCCCTCAAGCAAACGTTCCCATGAAAAAAAAAAACGTTTCTCCCAGAACACACAAACGTTTGTCACCTTCTTAACAAACAACTAAGTGCTCCAAAAAAACTTAGCCCTTCATGCAAGCTAGTAAAACCTCATTCATACTAAGATTACTGCTTCCCCTTCCCCTAATGGGGATACTGTCAGCCTTTCTGAGTTAACACAGTCTCTGCAGAAAATATGACTGAACATACCTCATTGCTGCATAGCAAGAAACCGTTTCTCACACTGAAGTTTTCCTGTACTCCTCAGCTACTGTGGGAACAGCAGTGGACCTTAGTTACAAATGCTAAAATCATAATCCTCCAGGCAGAAATCTTCATCTATGTCTTGCCTGAGAGTAAATAGTACACCGGTATTATTTAAAAATAACAAACTCTTGATTGTAGTTAAAAATAAAGTAACAGCTTAACACCTCTTTCCCTTTACCCTTCCTGCTTAGAGCCGGCAAAGAGAATGACTGGGGGGTGGAGTTAAGGGGGGAGCTATATAGGCAGCTCTGCTGTGGTGCTCTCTTTGCCACTTCCTGTTAGGAAGGAGAATATCCCACAAGTAAGGATGAATCTGTGGACTCTGTAACATTTCTTTTGCATGATGTACCATTACGGAGCAGGGTTAGCATTGTTGGATCCTGTTTCTTACCTTTTCTTCTTTAACTATTGTTTTCCCCCCAACAAAAGCCCACGCCAGGATTCCACTGTGGTGGACTATTTCCACCGACTTTGACTACCCCCTACCCGTACACCCACTCCAACTTAATTCCCACTTCCCCTTCCTCTCACCTCTCCCATTCTCTGTTTGTATGCATGATGGATGAATGTTTGGAATAGGAAGGGTTTTAGACAGTGGTTTTGCTCACTATTTTTGTATACTAATAAAAGTAGTGTTTTCATTATTTAGGTGTGCTGAGTAATATTGTGTATACAAATACTTCATGGGTTTGATTGCAAACTTAAAAATGGCCACAAGGTGGCGATTTCAATATTGAATCTAGAAGCATTGCTTGGACTTTTCTTTCTTTTATTTTAGTAATACTAACAATAACCACAGTAATGAGCTCGCTGATTATAAGGACAGCATGGTAGGAATGATGTTTAGGGAGAGTGTGAGTCCCGATATGGAGAAGGGCAATAGCAGGAGTTCTGGGTAGAAGTATACCCATTCTGGACAGTGTTTGGAAGCAGGTATTCCATAAGGGACTAAGTTTGGGACACTCACACCAGATGTGCATTGAGTCCCCAATGTGGCCAAAGTTACGCCAATACATGGGGAGGTAGTACCGTACATTTTGGCTAGTGGCGTAGGGATGTAATACCAATGTGTGAGCAATTTATAATAGGTCTCGAATAATGTAACACAATGTATGGCTTTTTTAGTCCGAGTTAAAGTACGCTGCCAGGTTTGCAAGGGGACGGTTCTGATTAGATAGGATTCCCATTTTTGTAGGTGAGATGGTTTATCCTAGTGGTTTGTATTCCCTATAAGAAAGTAGTGTAGAGATAAGGGCCTGCGTAGCCTGTTATTCTGGCTCCAAATGGTTTCCCATAGTGTGCGAGGGCAAGATACCTAAGGCTTGAAGCCCCAGCTAGTTTATTCAAAGATCATGTATTGTGGTATTGGGGTGCCATCTCCAATCTTGTCTAGTGTTCGAAAAAAGGGTTTGTGGGGGGGTGACCAAAGGTCTGAGACAGTTTGTACCCCCAGCTGTGTCCACTTATGGACATGCGTCTCTGGGAGATGTGAGTAGGCCTGCAAGGGAGGTGATTGGTGAGGGGTTATATAGGGATAATGTCTAATTTTATCCCACATTGCGAGGCATTCACAAATTATTGGGTTAGTGATATCGTGATATCTAGAGTTCTCCAGCAATGGGGGGGGGGGGGGGTCCAAATTAGGTCTGGTAAGTGGATGTGGTGAGGGAGGGATGCTTGTTCAATAACTTTCCATTTACTAGGTGATTTCATTGCTCCCCATTGTGACACATGTGTAAGCATGGCTCCCTCATAATAAAGGACTATAGAGGGTGAAGCTATTCCACCCAGTGTATGGGATTCTGCAAGATTTTGTGTGCCACTTTTGGTGATTTATGTTGCCAAATATATTTGGTAAACTCGCTTTTGGAATTGATGGAGTAAATGTCTAGGGATTCTAACTGGGAGGCATCTAAAGAGGTAGGTAATTTTAGGTAAGGACATTTTGAGGGCCGTTATCCAAGATATGTGAGTGTAGTTCCATCAATCTTTTAATGTTCACAACTCAGATAAGAGAGGGAGGTAATTGTCTTTAATTATCTGGGCTATGTTGTTCGAGAGCTCAACTCCAAAATGGGTAACATAACTATCAACCCAGGTGGCCTGGTGTTGCGTTTGGAGAAGCTGGATTTGGCTCTGGGAGATACCCGATATATATATATTTCAGATTTTGAGCATACTGCATTAACCTTTGAAACGCGTAAGGATCATTTCTTTAAGACGCCACTATTTTGAACTTGTATGTCCTGACGATGTATTCAGCTCGAGAGATATTTTCTGCCTGTGTGTGGAATTAATTTGAATTACCACAAATGTATTGAGGTTTTTAAATGTGAGCACATAAACCTTTGATTGCTCTTTGTATGTTTGGTCATAAATAAAACAGTGTTGCACTCTCTCTTTCACTTTGTGTTTCATGTTAAAGGGACACTGAACCCAATTTCTTTCTTTTGTGACTAAGATAGAGCACGAAATTTTAAGCAACTTTCTAATTTACTCCTATTATCAAATTTTCTTCATTGTCTTGCTATCTTTATTTGAAATGCAAGAATGTAAGTTTAGATGCCGGCCCGTTTTTGGTGAACAACCTGGGTTGTCCTTGCTGATTGGTGGATACATTCATCCACCAATAAAAAAGTGCTATCCAGAGTTCTGAATCCCAAAAAAAAGCTTAGATGCCTTTCAAATAAAGATAGCAAGAGAACGAAGAAAAATTGATAATAGGAGTAAATTAGAAAGTTGCTTAAAATTTCATGCTCTATCTGAATAACGAAAGAAAAAAAATTGGGTTCAGTGTCCCTTTAACTGTGACTGCATCCCTGGACAAAGCCTGATAATATTACATGGAGACGTGATTTGCCTGGTGTCTGTGACAAGACCATACCTACACTGTGCGGCCCTTACCTCATACTGATTGAGGTAGAAGAGTGTAAGTAGATACCCGAAAGGGACCAGGACTCTTGCCTCCCAATTTCTGCACCTTATGAACTGTCTGCAGATTGTGCCATATTTACCTACCTTATAGAAACCACTATTTGTTGGGACTTTTTATGTACCGAACTTATGTACATATAAACACAGTATAAATATTTTTGCATTTGGATATTATTGTTGGAACTGTTTGACAGGTCCTATATGCCTTGTACCTAAGCAAACTGCCTAGATTTTCCCTTAATATATATTTTTTTATTATAAATTACTACTACTCAAACCTGTTTTTGTTCTATAATTCCCTTTATATTGTGTCTCTAGGTTTGAGGGGACCCAGATATTACAATAGGTGGATTTTGGCAGAATATTTCTTCTTTAGAGCACTGATTTCACAGTGCCCAGGTCACACTACATTCTTTCTGTGCTGATTATATATATATATATATATAAGCTCCTTCCAAGAGAGTGATGAGTCCCACGGACGGTGTCCGTGATATCCAGAAACTCCACACAGAAGGCACGGCAGGTTTTTTAACAATCCCTTTTAATAGTGATAATAAACAGAAACCAAACGTTTCTGCTCTCACAGGTGCCATCGTCAATGGTAGCCAAACCGGACAGGTCATGTCCGGTTTGGCTACCATTGACAAAGGGAGCTTGCTGTAAGTAAATTATATAGGGCGCATGGTGAGGCTCCTATTGGCTGGAAGAGCTGCCAGTCAAATACCACACTAAGAAAATCTATGACAGAGGCTGCATTAAAGCAGGTAACAAAGCCTCACAATAATGGTGTTTCTTTCATGTAATTAGCAAGAGTCCATGAGCTAGTGACGTATGGGATATACATTCCTACCAGGAGGGGCAAAGTTTCCCAAACCTTAAAATGCCTATAAATACACCCCTCACCACACCCACAATTCAGTTTTACAAACTTTGCCTCCCGTGGAGGTGGTGAAGTAAGTTTGTGCTAGATTCTACGTTGATATGCGCTTTGCAGCAGGCTGGAGCCCGGTTTTCCTCTCAGTGTGCAGTGAATGTCAGAGGGATGTGAAGAAGAGAGTATTGCCTATTTGAATTCAATGGTCTCCTTCTACGGGATCTATTTCATAGGTTCTCTGTTATCGGTCGTAGAGATTCATCTCTTACCTCCCTTTTCAGATCGACGATATACTCTTATGTACCATTACCTCTACTGATTCTCGTTTCAGTACTGGTTTGGCTATCTACTATATGTAGATGAGTGTCCTGGGGTAAGTAAGTCTTATTTTTTGTGACACTCTAAGCTATGGTTGGGCACTTTATTTATAAAGTTCTAAATATATGTCTTTAAACTTATATTTGCCATGATTCAGGATGATCAATATTCCTTATTTCAGACAGTCAGTTTCATTATTTGGGATAATGCATATGAATAATCATTTTTTTCTTACCTTAAAAATTGTTTCTATTTGACTTTTTTCACTGTGGGCTGTTAGGCTCGCGGGGGCTGAAAATGCTTCAAT
This sequence comes from Bombina bombina, assembly GCF_027579735.1. Taxonomy (NCBI): domain Eukaryota; kingdom Metazoa; phylum Chordata; class Amphibia; order Anura; family Bombinatoridae; genus Bombina; species Bombina bombina. Next base: position 512,935,891 of record NC_069505.1, on the reverse strand, counting down.
TTATTGCGTCATTCTTGGCGCGGACTTTTTTGGCGCAAAAAATTATGTTTGTCATTTCCTGCGTCAAACTTGACGCCGGAAGTTGTTTGTTTTTGCATCATTTTTTTGACGTTTTGCGCCAAAAATGTCGGCGTCACCGGATGTGGCGTCATTCTTGGCGCCAAATTTTTTTAGGCGCCAATAATGTGGGCGTCTTTTTTGGCGCTAAAAAAAGTGGGCGTCATTCTTGTCTCCACCTTTTTTTCACATTATTTCAGTCTCATTCTTCATTGCTTCTGGTTGCTAGAGGCTTGTTCATTGGCATTTTTTTCCCATTCCTGAAACTGTCATTTAAGGAATTTGATAATTTTGCTTTAAATATTGTTTTTTTTCTATTACATATTGCAAGATTTCACTGTTCCTGTTTCAAAATGATCTAAGGGATTCCTGTTGACTGAGTTCAGTCCTACCAAAGCTAAGTTCATTTATTTTAAATGTTATGAATGTTTATCTTTAGCTATGGTTTGTAATAAGTTATCATGATAAACTTTTAAATGCAGAATCCATTAGTATTTATGCTTTATATATTGCTATTCTTTTTACATCTTATGTACAAGAAATATTTAGAAGATTTATAAGAATATTTTTCTGATTCTAGTTTAAAGGCTTTGTCTGACATCGTGCCTTCTAATAAAATTTGTAGGTCTTTTTCAAACTTCTTTTTTAATTATTGAAGTTTCAAATGACCAACAACATACTGATTTATCCTTCTCTGATGATGTTTTTTTCTCATTCAGAATTCTCTTCATCAGATATTGACACTAACAATTCTACTTTTTTTTTTATTTTTTATTAAAGTACATTTGTTCTTTGTTGAAAAGGTGTTGATTATTTGGATATTAAGGTAACTAGTTCTTTTTCAAGACTAGCTAACATTTTATTTCTGCTTATTTATTCTTCTGTGTTTTCAGAGGTTTTTTTCCAGTTCCTCATACTAGGGAATGGAATAGGCTGAGAATTTTCTTTTATTCCTTCTTCAAAGGTTTTAAACTATATTCTTTGCCGGCAGTTAAATTCAATTTGGAGGGTTCTCCAATTTATTGGGGCTATCTCTACTCCTACTAATTATGCTATTGTTTCTATAGCAAAATAGTATTTATTTTCCTTTACATGGTTGTATCTTATTTATGGAAAATTATTTAGTTTCAGGTACTTTTCTTGGACCTGTGATTTATTTGGATAATGTTGCAATTGCTTCATTTTTTCTGTTTACTTTAAGATCAAGTATCAGATTATGATTTATTTTAGCATTGTTAAAGGGACAAAATTTACTAGACTAGGTGCTGTTGCATTTGTCTTGTTGTTTTGCATTTATTGATTATGCAAGTCCAGTGTATTGACTGGTCCTTTAACTGGACTATCATGCTAATAATTTCATTTGTGTCTTCATTTTATTGAATATTTTCGCAAATAAGGTTTAATCTGTCTTTAGCTGTTTTAGCTAGTAGAATTTTGTGATTTCTAAAAATCCATATTTCTTTTGTTCTAAGATATTCAATTATTTGTTTTATAATTGGATTCAATTCTTAACTGTTACTCTGGGCTTCAAGATTGAGTTCTAAGACTAAAACTTTAAGCTTATATTAGTTTGGTTGTTCTTATTAAGGAACAAATTCCTGAATTCTTTCCCAAGTAACATGTTTTTAATTGGAAATTTTTCAGTTCAAGGTCAGCTCCCTAAAATTACGATGTACGTGCCGTATTCCAACTCGGCTGGTAAGGGGCAGGTTAAGACTTTTTTTTAAATTTCTTTGGTTCTATTCGATCCAAATTTCTTTGATTTTGGGTACAGAATAAGTTCAGAATAAACCGTCTGTGAGAAGTCTTTTTTCTCTATTATATTCCAGCTATTCCAGTAAGGCTAACACTTTCTTTAAGTGTGTTTCGGTCCTATATATTTTGGGTACTTTTGAAGCATGGCTGATCACCCGTGGGGTTCAAGCGCTGCTCAGACCTGGAATCTTCTGGGGTATTTCTTCCAGTTCCATTTTTAGGAACTGGGTTTTGGAGTTTTATTCAAACTATTCTGCCTTTTTTTGGTCAGTGATAGCATTATTTGTTTTCATTAGATACAATAAATGCATATTTTCATTTTTCTGTTTTCATTTAGATTATTTTCTGAGGATGCAGAATCTCATATGATTCACTTTGTTCTTCCAGGACATAGTTAGAGGATCTTTTTTTTCAAAAGCTCTTGATTCCTCACACAAGGGTCACCTTTTTTAGGTTTCCAGATAGTTTGTGTCACTATCTTTGTCTCTATCAGACAAGGGACAATTTTATTGGGTTCCGTCTGTCGGTACCTTTAGTCTCTATTATTTCCTTCAGTTGCTATATATGCATAGAAGTTTTAGGTCTTATGGCCACAGCATTGGATTCAATTCCCTTTGCTCATTTTCAATAGAAAGAACCTTTCCAGTTTTTTATGCTGAATTATGGTGCAGGGATTCTAGGATTTCACATTTAAATCTTTGAATCCTAATATTGATTTGGTGGTTAAGATCACCATCATTTAGTTCTACAGGTCTCTTCGTTTCTTTCAACCTGGACCATGATCTCTACAGATGTGAGTCTTTTTGGTTGGGAGGCTGTCTGAGGTTCTCTGTCAGCACAAGGGGGTTTGGAAATCTCAAAAGGCGAGAATACCATTTGATATTTTAGAACTCCGTGCATTCTCAGAGTTTTTCAGTTAGTTTCTTTTTGAAGAAGAGACGTTTATTGTTTTTCAGACAATATCACAACTATGGTGTATGTCAATCATCAGGGTGGGACTATCAGTCCTTAGGCTGTGACAGAAGTGTCTCGGATATTAGCTTGGGCTAAATCCAGCTCCTATCTAAATTCTGTGTTTTTTTCCCCCAGGTATAGATATTTGGGAAGCGAATTATCTCTGTTAATCAAGCTTTACATCCGGGAGAATGGTCTCTCATCTGAATAAAGAACTTCCCAGGGGCCTATTCAGGTCCGGGGATCCTCAGGCGGAAGTAGTGTATGCATTGACATTTCTTTGGAATTATCTTTTTGCCTATTTCTTTCCGCCTCTAGTTCTTCTTCCAAAGTGATTTCCAAAATTCTTATGGAGTATTTGTTTGTTATGCTGGTGGCTCCAGGATTGGCCTCTCAGGTTTTGGTATGCGGCTCTCATTCGGATGGCCAGTTGCCAACCTTGGACACTTCCGTTTAAACCAGACCTTCTTTCTCAAGGCCCATTTTTTCCACCAGGATCTCAAATCATTAAATTTGAAGGGATGGAGATTGAACGCTTGATTTTTAGTCATAGAGGTTTTTCTGGCTCATTGATTAATACTATGTTTCAGGCTCGTAAATCTGTCTCTAGAAAGATTTATTATTGAGTCTGGAAGACCTACTTTTCTTGGCATTCTTTTAAAATTCATAGAATTTTATTATTTTTCAGGTTGGTTTGGATAAGGTTTTGTCTTTAGTTCTTTGATAGGACAAATCTCTACTCTTTCTGTTCTTTTTTCACAGAAAGATTGCTAATCATCCTGATATTCATTGTTTTGTACAGGCTTTGGTCCGTATCAAGCCTGTCATTAATTCAATCTCTCCTCTTTGGAGTCTCAATTTGGTGCTGAGGGCTTTATAGGTTCCTCCGTTTGAAACTATGCATTCTCTGAACATTAAATTACTTTCTTAGAAAAGTATTGTTCCTTTTGGTTATTTCTTCTGCTAGAAGAGTTTTTGAGTTATCTGCTCTTTTTTGTGAATATCCTTTTCTGATTTTTCATCAGGATAAGGCAGTGTTACTTCCTGATATTCATCATTTTGTTCAGGTGTTGATTCGTATCAAACCTGTCATTAAGCCAATTTCTCCTCCTTGGAGTCTTAATTTGGTTCTGAAGGATTTTCAGGCTCTTCTTTTTGAGCATGTGCTTGCTCTGGACATTATTTACTTTCATGGAAAGTATTGTTCTTTTTGGACATCTCTTCAGCTAGAACAGTTTTTGAATTATCTGTTCTTTCTTGTGAATCTCTTTTTTCTGATTTTTTAATGAGGATAAGGTGGTTTTTGCTGTCCTCATTTCAATTCTTACCTAAAGTTGTAAATTCTAACAACATTAGGGAGGAATTATTGTTTTCCTAAGACTTCTTTGGTGAGGTTCTTACTTTCTTTGGATATGGTAAGAGTTTTTGAAATTCTCTGTTGAAGCTATTCAGATTTCAGATAGACTTCTAGTCTATTTGTTATCTTTTCTGGTTTTAGGAAGGTCAAAAGGCTTCTGCCATTTATTTGGCATCTTGCTTAAACTTTTGATTAATCATGCTTATTTGGAGTCGGGTGGATTCCCGCCTCGGAGGATTACGGCTCATTCTACTTCCTGGGCTTTTTAAGAATGAAGCTTCTGTTGATCAGATTTGCAAAGCAATGACTTGGTCTTCTTTGCATACTTTTACTATGTTCTACCATTTTGATGTTTTCTCTTCTTTAGAAGCAGTTTTGGTAGAATGGTACTTAAGGCAGCTGTTTCAGTTTGATTCTTCTGCTTATAATTTCAGTTTTTTTCATTATAAAAATGGAAACTTTTTTGATTTGGGTAGTGGATTAATTTTTCAGCGGAATTGGCTGTCTTTATTTTATCCCTCCCTCTCTAGTGACTCTTGCGTGGAAGTTCCACATCTTGGGTATTTGCTATCCCATACGTCACTAGCTCATGGACTCTTGCTAATTACATGAAAGAAAACATAATTTATGTAAGAACTTACCTGATAAATTCATTTCTTTCATATTAGCAAGAGTCCATGAGGCCCACCCTTTTTTGTGGTGGTTATGATTTTTTTTGTATAAAGCACAATTATTCCAATTCCTTATTTTTTTATGCTTTCGCTCCTTTCTTATCACCCCACTTCTTGGCTATTCGTTAAACTGAATTGTGGGTGTGGTGAGGGGTGTATTTATAGGCATTTTAAGGTTTGGGAAACTTTGCCCCTCCTGGTAGGAATGTATATCCCATACGTCACTAGCTCATGGACTCTTGCTAATATGAAAGAAATGAATTTATCAGGTAAGTTCTTACATAAATTATGTTTTTATAGAAGTTGCATTCGATTTTGAAGAAAATAAGCACCTCGATATGCTTATAAATTACCAGAGCTTTCAATATATCTAAGGTTAGTGAGGTGAATTTACCATCACTTTAAATATAAATAAACATATGTATGCATGGATGTATCTCTATTTTAAAGCCTTGCCTGCCTTTTTTTCACCTGGGACCTCCTATCTTTAAACCCTTATAACTTAAATAATTTTTTAGTGTTACTATGAGTGTAACTGTACTTTTACATGTATTTTTTATGTGTTTTATGACACTTTTTTGACTCGTGAAACACTTAACCAGAGCTCAGAGGTCGTGCCCTCCCGGGCATGCATTAAATTCAATTGGGCTTAAGTGATCACGTTTACTTTCAACTTGTAATACGTGTGCTGCATCTGACGCTCGTCGACAGCCGCGATAAACCCAATATCGCTTGCATGTAACTGTTAGCGCCACTCATAATCTGGCCCATAGTGGGTTATGTCACTAATTATGTCATTGATGATGTCATGCAAAGCACCCAGGGCGGAGCAGTTTAAGTTCAGAATTTCCTTTCTTTTTAACCTTTGATTGAGAAGTTAAACCCTAGGCATTAACTTGTTTTTTTGCCAATTAATTAAAATGATATATATAAATGACACACACATTATATATAATTTTTATTAACATATTATAGCACACTTTAGTAAAATGAAATTCAGTACAATGAAACTTGTGAATTTAATATATATATTATTATTATCAGTAATTTGTAGATCGCCTACAGATTCTTTAGCTGTATAAACACACTCACACACACACACACATATATATATATATATATATATATATAGTTAAAAAAGGAGAGAAACAAACTGAGAAATGTATGTTTTAGTTACTTAGTTGCAATCAACTAAAGATTTTATGCCACTAGTATATACTAGGTATCTAATCACTTGATTAAGGGCTAAACTGCAGCTGTTTTTATAAACAAGAAAGGTTGTATGAGAGTATATAAACAGCGCTGTATACAGCAAATATAATCTAGAAATACACAATGTGTAGAGCAAAAAACACTTTATTTTACTGACAGACCATGTCTTAGAACATTTAAAAAGAGATAACTAATACCTATTCACAAAGCAATAGTATTAAATGTTGCTCTTGTATATAGTCCTAACACATAGGTTAAAAACATAATTTATGCTTACCTGATAAATTCCTTTCTTCTGTTGTGTGATCAGTCCACGGGTCATCATTACTTCTGGGATATTATCTGCTCCCCTACAGGAAGTGCAAGAGGATTCACCCAGCAGAGTTGCTATATAGCTCCTCCCCTCTACGTCACCTCCAGTCATTCGACCAAAGACCAACGAGAAAGGAGAAACCAAGGGTGTAGTGGTGACTGAATTATAATTTAAAAAATATGCACCTGCCTTAAAAACAGGGCGGGCCGTGGACTGATCACACAACAGAAGAAAGGAATTTATCAGGTAAGCATAAATTATGTTTTCTTCTGTTATGTGTGATCAGTCCACGGGTCATCATTACTTCTGGGATACCAATACCAAAGCAAAAGTACACGGATGACGGGAGGGATAGGCAGGCTCATTATACAGAAGGAACCACTGCCTGAAGAACCTTTCTCCCAAAAATAGCCTCCGAAGAAGCAAAAGTGTCAAATTTGTAAAATTTGGAAAAAGTATGAAGCGAAGACCAAGTTGCAGCCTTGCAAATCTGTTCAACAGAGGCCTCATTCTTAAAGGCCCAAGTGGAAGCCACAGCTCTAGTGGAATGAGCTGTAATTCTTTCAGGAGGCTGCTGTCCAGCAGTCTCATAGGCTAAACGTATTAAGCTACGAAGCCAAAAAGAGAGAGAGGTAGCAGAAGCTTTTTGACCTCTCCTCTGTCCAGAATAAACGACAAACAGGGAAGAAGTTTGGCGAAAATCTTTAGTTGCCTGCAAGTAGAACTTGAGGGCACGAACTACATCCAGATTGTGTAGAAGACGTTCCTTCTTTGAAGAAGGATTTGGACACAAGGATGGAACAACAATCTCTTGATTGATATTCCTGTTAGTGACTACCTTAGGTAAGAACCCAGGTTTAGTACGCAGAACTACCTTGTCTGAGTGAAAGATCAGATAAGGAGAATCACAATGTAGGGCTGATAACTCAGAGACTCTTCGAGCCGAGGAAATAGCCATTAAAAATAGAACTTTCCAAGATAACAATTTTATATCAATGGAATGAAGGGGTTCAAACGGAACACCCTGTAAAACGTTAAGAACTAAGTTTAAACTCCATGGCGGAGCAACAGTTTTAAACACAGGCTTGATCCTAGTTAAAGCCTGACAAAAGGCTTGGATGTCTGAATTTTCTGACAGACGCCTGTGAAACAAGATGGACAGAGCTGAAATCTGTCCCTTTAATGAGCTAGCCGATAAACCCTTTTCTAAACCTTCTTGTAGAAAAGACAATATCCTAGGAATCCTAACCTTACTCCAGGAGTAATCTTTGGATTCACACCAGTATAGGTATTTACGCCATATTTTATGGTAAATCTTTCTGGTAACAGGCTTCCTAGCCTGTATCAGGGTATCAATAACCGACTCAGAAAAACCACGTTTTGATAAAATCAAGCGTTCAATTTCCAAGCAGTCAGCTTCAGAGAAGTTAGACTTTGATGTTTGAATGGACCCTGAATCAGAAGGTCCTGTCTTAGAGGTAGAGACCAAGGCGGACAGGATGACATGTCCACTAGATCTGCATACCAAGTCCTGCGCGGCCATGCAGGCGCTATTAGAATCACTGATGCTTTCTCCTGTTTGATTTTGGCAATCAATCGAGGAAGCAGCGGGAAGGGTGGAAACACATAAGCCATCCTGAAGTTCCAAGGTGCTGTCAAAGCATCTATCAGAACCGCTCCCGGATCCCTGGATCTGGATCCGTAGCGAGGAAGTTTGGCGTTCTGGCGAGACGCCATGAGATCTATCTCTGGTTTGCCCCAACGTTGAAGTATTTGGGCAAAGACCTCCGGATGAAGTTCCCACTCCCCCGGATGAAGAGTCTGGCGACTCAAGAAATCCGCCTCCCAGTTCTCCACTCCCGGGATGTGGATTGCTGACAGATGGCAAGAGTGAGACTCTGCCCAGCGAATTATCTTTGATACTTCTATCATTGCTAGGGAGCTTCTTGTCCCTCCTTGATGGTTGATGTAAGCTACAGTCGTGATGTTGTCCGACTGAAACCTGATGAACCCCTGAGTCTTTAACTGGGGCCAAGCTAGAAGGGCATTGAGAACTGCTCTCAATTCCAGAATGTTTATTGGCAGGAGACTTTCCTCCTGACTCCATTGTCCCTGAGCCTTCAGAGAATTCCAGACAGCGCCCCAACCTAGAAGGCTGGCGTCTGTTGTTACAATTGTCCAGTCCGGCCTGCTGAAAGGCATCCCCCTGGACAGATGTGGCCGAGAAAGCCACCATAGAAGAGAGTTTCTGGTCTCTTGATCCAGATTCAGAGTGGGGGACAAATCTGAGTAATCCCCATTCCACTGACTCAGCATGCACAATTGCAGCGGTCTGAGATGTAGGCGTGCAAAGGGAACTATGTCCATTGCTGCTACCATTAAGCCGATCACCTCCATGCATTGAGCTACTGACGGGAGTTGAATGGAATGAAGGACACGGCATGCATTTAGAAGCTTTGTTAATCTGTCTTCTGTCAGATAAATCTTCATTTCTACGGAATCTATAAGAGTCCCCAAGAATGGAACCCTTGTGAGAGGCAAGAGAGAACTCTTCTTTTCGTTCACTTTCCATCCATGCGACCTTAGAAATGCCAGAACAAACTCTGTATGAGACTTGGCAGTTTGAAAGCTTGAAGCTTGTATCAGAATGTCGTCTAGGTACGGAGCTACCGAAATTCCTCGCGGTCTCAGAACCGCCAGAAGGGCACCCAGAACCTTTGTGAAGATTCTTGGAGCCGTAGCCAATCCGAATGGAAGAGCTACAAACTGGTAATGCCTGTCTAAGAAGGCAAACCTTAGATACCGGTAATGATCTTTGTGAATCGGTATGTGAAGGTAAGCATCCTTTAAATCCACTGTGGTCATGTACTGACCCTCCTGGATCATGGGTAAGATTGTCCGAATAGTTTCCATTTTGAACGATGGAACTCTTAGGAATTTGTTTAGGATCTTTAAATCCAAGATTGGCCTGAAAGTTCCCTCTTTTTTGGGAACCACAAACAGGTTTGAGTAAAACCCTTGTCCTTGTTCCGACCGCGGAACCGGATGGATCACTCCCATTAATAATAGATCTTGTACACAGCGTAGAAACGCGTCTTTCTTTATTTGGTTTGTTGACAACCTTGACAGATGAAATCTCCCTCTTGGGGGAGAGGATTTGAAGTCTAGAAGGTATCCCTGAGATATGATCTCTAGCGCCCAGGGATCCTGGACATCTCTTGCCCAAGCCTGGGCGAAGAGAGAGAGTCTGCCCCCCACTAGATCCGGTCCCGGATCGGGGGCCCTCGGTTCATGCTGTCTTTGGGACAGCAGCAGGTTTACTGGCCTGCTTGCCCTTATTCCAGGACTGATTAGGCTTCCAGCCTTGTCTGTAACGAGCAACAGCTCCTCCCTGTTTTGGTGCAGTGGAAGTTGGCGCTGCTCCTGCTTTGAAATTCCGAAAGGGACGAAAATTAGACTGTCTAGCCTTAGCTTTGGCTTTGTCTTGAGGTAGAGCGTGGCCCTTACCTCCTGTAATGTCAGCAATAATTTCTTTCAAACCGGGCCCAAATAAAGTTTGCCCCTTGAAAGGTATACTAAGTAATTTGGACTTAGAAGTTACATCAGCCGACCAGGATTTTAGCCACAGCGCTCTGCGTGCCTGAATGGCGAATCCTGAATTCTTAGCCGTAAGTTTGGTTAAATGTACTACGGCCTCCGAAATGAATGAATTAGCTAGTTTAAGGACTCTAAGCCTGTCCGTAATGTCGTCCAGCGTAGCTGAACTAAGGTTCTCTTCCAGAGACTCCATCCAAAATGCTGCCGCAGCCGTGATCGGCGCGATGCATGCAAGGGGTTGTAATATAAAACCTTGTTGAATAAACATTTTCTTAAGGTAACCCTCTAATTTTTTATCCATAGGATCTGAAAAAGCACAGCTATCCTCCACCGGGATAGTGGTACGCTTAGCTAAAGTAGAGACTGCTCCCTCCACCTTAGGGACCGTTTGCCATTTTAAACAACGTTTTAAATCACAGTCACTATATAAGTCTCACAGCTCTGCTGAGAGAATCTACCTCCCTTCAAAGAAGTTTGAAGACCCCTGAGTTCTGTTAGAGATGAACCGGATCATGCAGAAAAACTGACTGGAAATTTTTGATGCGTAGCAAAGAGCGCCAAAAACGGCCCCTCCCTCTCACACACAGCAGTGAGAGAGAAACGAAACTGTCATAATTAACACAAGCAAACTGCCAAGTGGAAAATAATGCCCAAATACTTATTCACTCAGTACCTCATTAATGCAAACGATTCTACATTCCAGCAAAAACGTTTAACATGAAAAATACCTAATAAAAGGTTTAATGTACTTTTACAGAGTAATTCCGGTGAAATACCATCCCCAGAATACTAAAGTGTAGAGTATACATACATGTTCATTATAACGGTATGGCAGAATTTTTTCATCAATTCCATTCAGAAAATAACAACTGCGACATACCTCAATGCAGATTCAACTGCCCGCTGTCCCCTGATCTGAAGCTTTTACCTCCCTCAGATGGCCGAGAAACAGCAATATGATCTTAACTACTCCGGTTAAAATCATAAGAAAAACTCTGGTAGATTCTTCTTCAAACTCTGCCAGAGAGGTAATAACACGCTCCGGTGCTATTGTAAAATAACAAACTTTTGATTGAAGTTCTAAAAACTAAGTATAATCACCATAGTCCTCTCACACCTCCTATCTAGTCTTTGGGTGCAAGAGAATGACTGGAGGTGACGTAGAGGGGAGGAGCTATATAGCAACTCTGCTGGGTGAATCCTCTTGCACTTCCTGTAGGGGAGCAGATAATATCCCAGAAGTAATGATGACCCGTGGACTGATCACACATAACAGAAGAAATACTATTTGCACAATGGAGGGCAAATAAAAGTATTTGAGATAAAAATGGAGCACTTTCATACAATAAAAAAATTTACAACATACAAATATGCAGTATAAAAACCTTTTAAAAACTAAAAATCATATAGTACTCTGATAAATGAAGAGCGAGAGAAACTGCAAACACTTGCCTGGCCAGACTCTGTGTATACGTTACCACTACTAGTTTCAGGGTCACGCCCCTTCCTCAGGTGACACAGAGTCTGGCCAGGCAAGTGTTTGCAGTTTCTCTCGCTCTTCATTTATCAGAGTACTATATGATTTTTAGTTTTTTAAAAGGTTTTTATACTTGTGATTTTATACTGCATGTTTGTATATTGTAAATTGTATGAAAGTGGGGACAATAGTGCTCCATTTCATCTCAAAAACGTTAATTTGCCCTCCATTGTGCAAATAGTTTTTTAATCTATGTGTTAGGACTATATACAAGAGCAACATTTAATACTAATGCTTTGTGACTAGGTATATGTTATATCTTTTTAAATGTTCTAAGACATAGTCTGTCAGTAAAATAAAGTGTTTTTTTCTACACATTGTGTATTTCTAGATTATATTTGCTGTATACATATATATATATATATATATATATATATATACACACACACATACAGGGGTGGAAAAATATCACTATGGTTTACTAGTCAGGGGTTAAAAGCTACTAGCCCAGAGGGAGAAAAGTTAGTAGTCCACTCAATTTTAAATATAGGAAAAAGTCAAATTTCTAAGACGTCCAGGACCACTGGAAGTTTCAAGCCATATACAGGTGGCCCTCGGTTTACGACGGTTCAATTTGAAAAGCATTGACTGCTATTGAAACGATAAGCACATGCATACATTAAAATAGCCAGTAGGTAGAGCTGTACGTTTGTGTTGCAGCAAACAAATGCAAAGAAAAGCAAGCCAGACATGATCAATGGATCAGCTTTCACAGGAACAAGATCTAGCAGCAACTTCCCTTAGCTGCAGATTCAATGCAGAGAACTGTTTGCAGAAAAAGGCAAGTAAAAAACGTTTTTGTTCATTAAACTAACACCTAGATTTAGAGTTTTGCGGCCAAAGGGGTGCGTTAGCTACGCCTCTTTTTTTTCTAGCGCTGCTTCTAAACAACGCTGGTATTGAGAGTTCTCTGAAGGGCTGCGTTAGGCTCCAAAAAGGGAGCGTAGAGTATAATTTACCGCCACTTCAACTCTCAATACCAGCGTTGCTTACGGTAGCGGCTAGCTGGAAAAACGTGCTCATGCACGATTCCCCCATAGGAAACAATGGGGCAGTTTGGGATGAAATAAAAACACCTGCAAAAAAGCAGTGTTAAGCTCCCAACGCAGCCCCATTGTTTCCTATGGGGAAACAGTTTGTAAGTCTGCACGTAACACCTTAACATGAACCCTGAGTCTAAACACCCCTAACCTTACACTTATTAACCCCTAATCTGCCGCCCCCGCAATCGCTGACCCCTGCATTACACTATTAACCCCTAATCTGCCGCTCCGGACACCGCTGCAACCTACATTATACCTATGAACCCCTAATCTGCTGCCCCCAACATCGCCGACACCTACATATTTATTAACCCCTAATCTACCCCCCCAATGTCGCCGCTACCTTACCTACACTTATTAACCCTTAATCTGCCAACCGGACCTCGCCGCCACTCTAATAAAGTTATTAACCCCTAAACCGCCGCACTCCCGCCTCGCAAACCCTATAATAAATAGTATTAACCCCTAATCTGCCCTCCCTAACATTGCCGCCACCTAACTTCAAGTATTAACCCCTAATCTGCCGACCTGACTTCGCCGCTACTATAATAAATGTATTAACCCCTAAAGCTAAGTCTAACCTTAACCCTAACACCCCCCAAAGTTAAATATAATTTTATTCTAACGAAATAAATTAACTCTTATTAAATAAAGTATTCCTATTTAAAACTAAATACTTACCTGTAAAATAAACCCTAATATAGCTACAATATAACGAATAATTATATTGTAGCTATTTTAGGATTTATATTTATTTTACAGGCAACTTTGTATTTATTTTAACTAGGTACAATAGCTATTAAATAGTTATTTACTATTTAATAGCTACCTAGTTAAAATAATTACAAAATTACCTGTAAAATAAATCCTAACCTAAGTCACAATTCAACCTAATACTACACTATAATTAAATAAATTACCTACAATTAAATAAACTAAACTAAATTACAAAAACATACACTAAATTACAAAAAATAAAAAAAGATTTCAAGAATTTTAAGCTAATTGCACCTTCTCTAAGCCCCCTAATAAAATAACAAAGCCCCCCAAAATAAAAAAATTCCCTACCCTAATCTAAATTAAAAAAGTTAACAGCTCTATTACCTTACCAGCCCTTAAAGGGGCTTTTTGCGGGGCATGCCCCAAAGAAATCAGCTCTTTTGCCTGTAAAAAACACACACAATACTACCCCCCAACATTACAACCCACCACCCACATACCCCTACTCTAACCCAAACCCCCCTTAAATAAACCTAACACTACCCCCCTGAAGATCTCCCTACCTTGAGTCGTCTTCACCCACCCGGGCACCGATGGACCAAAAGAAGACATCCGGAGCGGCAGAAGTCTTCATCCTATCCGGGCAGAAGAGGACATCCGGACCGGCAGACATCTTCATCCAAGCGGCATCTTCTATCTTCATCCATCCGATGAGGAGCGGCTCCATCTTCAAGACCTCCGGCACGGAACATCCTCCTTCCCCGACGAATGAAGGTTCCTTTAAGTGACGTCATCCAAGATGGCGTCCCTCGAATTCCGATTGGCTGATAGGATTCTATCAGCCAATCGGAATTAAGGTAGGAAATATCTGATTGGCTGATTGAATCAGCCAATCAGATTCAAGTTCAATCGGATTGGCTGATCCAATCAGAATGAACTTGCATTCTATTGGCTGTTCCGCTCAGCCAATCCGATTGAACTTGAATCTGATTGGCTGATTCAATCGGATTGGCTGATCCAATCAGTCAATCAGATTGAGCTCGCATTCTATTGGCTGATTGGAACAGCCAATAGAATGAGAGCTCAATCTGATTGGCTGATTGGATCAGCCAATCCAATTGAACTTGAATCTGATTGGCTGATTCAATCAGCCAATCAGATATTTCCTACCTTAATTCCGATTGGCTGATAGAATCCTATCAGCCAATCAGAATTCGAGGGACACAATCTTGGATGACGTCACTTAAAGGAACCTTCATTCGTCGGGTAGTCGTCGGGGAAGGAGGATGTTCTGCGCCGGAGGTCTTGAAGATGGAGCCGCTCCTCGTCGGATGGATGAAGATAGAAGATGCCGCTTGGATGAAGATGTCTGCCGGTCCGGATGTCCTCTTCTGCCCGGATTGGATGAAGACTTCTGCCGCTCCGGATGTCTTCTTTTGGTCCATCGGTGCCCGGTTGGGTGAAGACGACTCAAGGTAGGGAGATCTTCAGGGGGGTAGTGTTAGGTTTATTTAAGGGGGGTTTGGGTTAGAGTAGGGGTATGTGGGTGGTGGGTTGTAATGTTGGGGGGTGGTATTGTGTTTTTTTTTTTACATTCAAAAGAGATGATTTATTTGGGGCATGCCCCGCAAAAAGCTCTTTTAAGGGCTGGTAAGGTAACAGAGCTGTTAACTATTTTAATTTAGATTAGGGTAGGGAATTTTTTTATTTTGGGGGGCTTTATTTTATTAGGGGTCTTAGAGTAGGTGTAATTAGCTTAAAATTCTTGTAATCTTTATTTTTTGTAATTTAGTGGGGGGGTTTTGTAATTTAGTTTAGTTTATTTAATTGTAGGTAATTTATTTAATTATAGTGTAGTGTTAGGTTTAATTGTGACTTAGGTTAGGATTTATTTTACAGGTAATTTTGTAATTATTTTAACTAGGTAGCTATTAAATAGTAAATAACTATTTAATAGCTATTGTACCTAGTTAAAATAAATACAAAGTTGCCTGTAAAATAAATATAAATCCTAAAATAGCTACAATATAATTATTCGTTATATTGTAGCTTTTTATTTTTATTAGGGTTTATTTTACAGGTAAGTATTT
Organism: Bombina bombina; assembly: GCF_027579735.1. Lineage (NCBI taxonomy): Eukaryota > Metazoa > Chordata > Amphibia > Anura > Bombinatoridae > Bombina > Bombina bombina. The sequence continues at coordinate 512,920,585 of NC_069505.1, read as the reverse complement.
AGTTGTAAATAGGAATACTTTAGTTAATAATTAATTTATTTCGTTAGATTAAAATTATATTTAACTTAGGGGGGTGTTAGGGTTAGACTTAGCTTTAGGGGTTAATACATTTATTATAGTAGCGGTGAGGTCCGGTCGGCAGATTAGGGGTTAATACTTGAAGTTAGGTGGCGGCGATGTTAGGGAGGGCAGATTAGGGGTTAAAACTATTTATTATAGGGTTTGCGAGGCGGGAGTGCAGCGGTTTAGGGGTTAATACATTTATTAGAGTAGTGGCGAGGTCCGGTCGGCAGATTAGGGGTTAATAAGTGTAGGTAGTGGCGACGTGGGGGGGCAGATTAGGGGTTAATAAATATTATGTAGGTCTCGGCGATGTTAGGGGCAGCATATTAGGGTTTCATAGGAATAATGTAGGTGGCGGCGATGTGTGGTCTGCAGATTAGGGTTTACAAAAATTATTATAGTGGCGGCGATGTGGGGGGACCTCGGTTTAGGGGTACATAGGTAGTTTATGGGTGTTAGTGTAGTTTAGAGCATAGTAGTTAAGAGCTTTATAAACCGGGGTTAGCCCATAATGCTCTTAACTACTGACTTTTTTCTGGGGCTGGAGTCTTGTCTGTAGAGGGTCTAATGCTCACTTCAGCCAAGACTCTAAATACCGGCGTTAGGCAGATCCCATTGAAAAGATAGGATACGCAATTGGCGTAAGGGGATCTGCGGTATGGAAAAGTCGCAGCTGGAAAGTGAGCGTTAGACCCTTTCCTGGCTGACTCTAAATACCAGCGGGTGGTAAAAAGCAGCGTTAGGATCCCTTAACGCTGCTTTTGACGGCTACTGCAGAACTCTAAATCTAGGCGTTAGTTTGATGATGATACAGTCTGTTGTGTGATTAAACACAGGCAGGCTGAAATTTATCAGTGTATAACCAGACCTGAGCAATGGAGCCGTTTTTAAAGGAACAAGATCTAGCAGCCACTTCCCTTAGCTGCAGAAAAATGCAAGTAAAAAAACGTTTTTTTTTCATTAAACTTAGTTTGATGATGATACAGTCTGTTGTGTGATCATTTTGTTTTTGTTCATTAAACTTAGATTGATGATGATACAGTCTGTGTGATAATTTTATTAGGTGAGGTTTAGCAAATGTTTTTGTTTATTAAACTTAGTTTGATGATGATACAATCTATTTTATTAGGTTAATTATGCTGTTTCACATTTAAAGTTTTCATTTCAAAGCTTTAAAAATAATGTATTAGGTGTTACTTATGTCAATTTTGAGAGGTGCCTGGAACCTAACTCCCTCACTTCCCATTGACTTACATTATAAACTGGGTTTCAATTTACAACGGTTTCAATTTACAACCATTCCTTCTCGAACCTAACCCCGGCATAAACTGAGGGCTACCTGTATATATATATATATATATACACACACACACATATTTACATACAGTGGATATAAAAAGTCTACACACCCCTGTTAAAATGTCAGGTTTCTGTGGTGTAAAAAAAATTAGACAAATTTAAATAATCTCAGAACTTTTTCCACCTTTAATGTGACCTTAAAACTATACAACTCCATTGAAAAACAAACTGAAATATTTTAGGTGGAGGGAAGTAAACAAAAAAAATAAAATAATGTGGTTGCATAAGTGTGCACACTGGGGATGTAGCTGTGTTCAGAATTAAGCAATCACATTCAAAATCATGTTAATTAGGAGTCAGTACACACCTGCCATCATTTAAAGTGCCTCTGATTAACCTTAAATAAAGTTCAGCTGCTCTAGTAGGTCTTTTCTGACATTTTCTTAGTCGCATCATGCAGCAAAAGCCATGGTCCACAGTGAGCTTCCAAAGCATCAGAGGGATCTCATTGTTAAAAGGTATCAGTCAGGAGAAGGGTACAAATATTTTTCCAAGGCATTAGATATACCATGGAACACAGTGAAGACAGTCATCATTAAGTGGAGAAACTATGGCACAACAGTGACATTACCAAGAACTTGACGTCCCTCCAAAATTAATAAAAAAAACTGGTCTGGGAGACTGCCAAGAGGCCTACAGCAACATTAAAGGAACTGCAGGAATATCTGGCAGTTACTGGCTGTGTGGTACATGTGGCAACAATCTCCCGTATTCTTCATATGTCTGGGCTATAGGGTAGAGTGGCAAGACGGAAGCCTTTTTTTTTTTTTTACAAAGAAAAACATCCAAGCCAGGCTACATTTTGCAAAAACACATCTGAAGTCTCCCAAAAGCATTTGGGAAAAGGTGTTATGGTCTGATGAAACCAAGGTTGCCTTTTGGCCATAATTCCAAAAGATATGTTTGGTACAAAAACAACACTGCACATCGCCAAAAGAACACAATACCCACAGTGAAGCATGGCGGTGACAGCATCATGCTTTGGGGCTGTTTTTCTTCAGCTGGAACTGGGGCCTTAGTCAAGATAGAGGGAATTATGAACAGTTCCAAATACCAGTCAATATTGGCACAAAACCTTCAGGCTTCTGCTAGACAGCTGAACATGAAGAGGAACTTCATCTTTCAGCATGACAACAACCCAAAGCATACATCCAAATCAACAAAGAAATGGTTTCATCCGAAGATTAAAGATTTGTAATGGCCCAGCCAGACCTGAATCCAATTGAAAATCTGTGGGGTGTTCTGAAGAGGGCTGTGAACAGGAGATGCCCTCGCAATCTGACAGATTTGGAGTGTTTTTGCAAAGAAGAGTGGGCAAATCAAGAAGTGCCATGCTGATAAACTCATACCCAAAAAGACTGAGTGCTGAAATAAAATCAAAAGTTGCTTCAACAAAGTATTAGTTTGCACACTTATGCAACCATATTATTTTATATTTATATTTTTTCTTCCCTCCACCTAAAAGATTTCAGTTTGTTTTTCAATTGAGTTGTATAGTTTTAAGGTCACATTAAAGGTGGAAAAAGTTCTGAAATGATTTATCTTTGTTTAATTTTTTAACATTACAGAAACCTGACATTTTAACAGGGGTATGTAGACTTTTTATATCCATTGTGTGTGTGTGTGTATATATATATATGTATGCATGTATATATATATATATATATATATATATATATATATATATATATATATATATATATATATATATATATATATACACACACACACATACATATATACACAACCTCTGCACTCCCTGTATAAGTAAATGTTACTGGTGCAGAGTCTCTCAAATATAATCCAGAAATAAATACCAAGCACTCGGTTTTTCAAAGTCACCACTTTATTATCATTGTGGTGTTCATCCAACGTTTCAGTCCTCCACCTGGGACCTTTGTGGAGGATGTAAATAAAATATATATATATATATACACACACATATATATATATATATATATATACACACACACAGTACATATGTGTGTGTATATTAATATGTGTGTGTGTATATATATATATATATATATATGTGTGTTTATACATACATATGTGTGTGTGAGATATATATAGGGAGCATTTGGCTAAACAGCATCTTTTTAATATGGAACTGCTCTGGGGGAGTCGGTGTGAATATTCACAGGAGAAGCCGAGGACTTATATGGAATACTTTTCACAGGTACCTATGGTTTTAGTATACTTTGATATAGTGTATATATTTGCCTCATATTTTATGTCCTTTTAGTAATATTTATGTTCAGGATGTGCACTGCAACCTGTTACACTGCTATATGAATTTTCTGATGTTTATTAAGCTCTGATTTCAAGAAAAAGCATTTCCCACATTCAGTACATGGTAATTTCTCCCCTTTATGAATTTTCTGGTGTTTAGTAAAAGCAGATTTCCAGATAAACAATTTTCCACACTCAGAACATGAAAATGCTTTTTCTCCAGTATGAATTTTCAAATGAGTAGTGAGAGTTAATTGCCGAGTAAAAGATTTTCCGCATTCAGCACATGAAAATGGTTTCTCTCCTGTATGACTGTTGTGATGAGTCATAAGAGTCGATTGCCGGGAAAACCGTTTCCCACATTCAGAACATGAAAATGGCTTCAGTCCTGTATGAACTTTCTGATGAGTAATAAAAGTTGATTGTAAAGTAAAACATTTCCCACATTCAGAACATGAAAATGGCTTCAGTCCTGTATGGGTTTTTAGATGTGTGTTAAGTGTTGACTGCCTATTAAAACATTTCCCACATTCAGAACATGGAAATGTCTTCTCTCCTGTATGGATTTTCAAATGAGTAACAAGTGTTGATTGCTGGGTAAAACATTTCCCACACTCAGAACATGAATATGCCTTTTCACCTGTATGAATTTTAAGATGCATATTAAGACCGTTTTGCTGGGTAAAAGTTTTGCCACATTCAGAACATGAAAATGATTTCTCTCCTGAACATGGAAATTTATTTTTCACGTGACTCCTTTGATTGCGCAAAAAACTTAAACAAGTATCTGCACCCTTGTCTTGAGGAATATCCATGTTCACAAATTGATCTGTTAAAAAGAATACATTGGAGTTATTTAATAATGAAAAAAACAGAATTTATGCTTACCTGATAAATTTCTTTCTCCAACAGTGTGTCCGGTCCACGGCGTCATCCTTACTGTGGGAATATTCTCTTCCCCAACAGGAAATGGCAAAGAGCACAGCAAAAGCTGCCCATATAGCCCCTCCTCAGGCTCCGCCCCCCATTCATTCGACCAACGGTTAGGAGAAAAAAAAGGAGAAACTATAGGGTGCCGTGGTGACTGTAGTGTATAGAGAAAGAAATTTTTCAAACCGGATTAAAAAACCAGGGCGGGCCGTGGACCGGACACACCGTTGGAGAAAGAAATTTATCAGGTAAGCATAAATTCTGTTTTCTCCAACATTGGTGTGTCCGGTCCACGGCGTCATCCTTACTTGTGGGAACCAATACCAAAGCTTTAGGACACAGATTAAGTGAGGGAGCAAATCAGGTTTCCTAAACAGAAGGCACCACGGCTTGCAAAACCTTTCTCCCAAAAATAGCCTCCGAAGAAGCAAAAGAATCAAATTTGTAAAATTTGGCAAAAGTGTGCAGAGAAGACCAAGTCGCTGCCTTACATATCTGATCAACAGAAGCCTCGTTCTTGAAGGCCCATGTGGAAGCCACAGCCCTAGTGGAGTGAGCTGTGATTCGTTCAGGAGGCTGCCGTCCGGCAGTCTCATAAGCCAATCGGATAATGCTTTTCAGCCAGAAAGAAAGAGAGGTAGCAGTAGCTTTTTGTCCTCTCCTCTTACCAGAGTAAACGACAAACAAAGATGAGGTTTGTCTAAAATCCTTTGTTGCTTCTAAATAAAACTTTAAAGCACGGACATCATCTAAATTGTGTAACAAACGTTCCTTCTTAGAAACTGGATTCGGACACAGAGAAGGAACAACTATTTCCTGGTTAATATTCTTGTTGGAAACAACTTTCGGAAGAAAACCAGGCTTGGTACGCAAAACGACCTTATCTGAATGGAACACCAGATAGGGTGGATCACACTGCAAAGCAGATAATTCAGAAACTCTTCTAGCAGAAGAAATAGCGACCAAAAACAGAACTTTCCAAGATAGCAACTTGATATCTATGGAATGTAAAGGTTCAAACGGAACCCCTTGAAGAACTGAAAGAACTAAATTTAGACTCCAAGGGGGAGTCATGGGTCTGTAAACAGGCTTGATTCTGACCAAAGCCTGTACAAAAGCTTGTACATCTGGCACAGCTGCCAGGCGTTTGTGTAACAAAACAGATAAAGCAGAAATCTGTCCTTTTAGAGAACTCGCTGACAACCCTTTATCCAAACCCTCTTGGAGAAAGGAAAGAATCTTAGGAATTTTAATTTTACTCCAGGAGAATCCCTTGGATTCACACCAACAGATATATTTTTTCCATATTTTATGGTAAATCTTTCTAGTCACAGGTTTTCTGGCTTGGACCAGAGTATCTATCACTGTATTCGAAAATCCACGCTTGGATAATGTTAGGGGTAATATGAACCTGACGGCAGCCATCTTGTTCCCCGCAGCCATCTTGTGATGATTAGCATCCATTTTGTAATGATTAGACTTTTTATTATAGTGGTTTATTATGTAGTAAGAAATATGCTGATGTTAGGGAGACTTGCATAGATATAATAGCCCTGAGAATGACCCTGTCGATGTGCATTGCTATCTCTACAAGATGTCAAACGGCTGTGATTTGTGCTGGGCTAGGAGGCCCAGTTACTGTGTATTCCTGTAGAAATGACTCCCTAACACTCCTTTTATTCCAATTATATTTTCTATGAGTTTCTTTGTTCTTATAGAAATACCATGTGAAATGATGTAATTATGAATACGTCACTTGTTAAACCTATATGCTGTAACTCTTATTGTAAGAATATTATAATATCTAGGGAGTATAAATATACATTGTATCATTTTTATATGTTATGTTTAATTGTAATGTATCTTTTCTGTATCCCTTTAATATTCAATTGTAGCTAGACGCATAGTGACCTTTATACACACATTTTACATGTACTATTAAACCCTTGAGCTATGTGTGAGAAAACACTGCTGATGTAAGGAATTTTAGTTAGGTCAAAGGTAGCTATACATCAGATTGAAATATTTTGAGATCCTACATTACTCCTTTTTCCTGTCAGTCATAAATTTACTTAATATCTTCAAGGATATCTGACAAATGTGATGTACAACTTACAGGATGCCAGATGTTTTTCCTCATCTTAGAAATGAGCTAATGACTACAGATTTCAATGTATTCTGAAATGTATATAAGCTCGCTATCCTTACCAATAAAATTAGAGCTGTTCTGCAAACATATCCTTGTGTGTTTTCTGAGCGGCCCGCCAAGTACTTGTAAACACTTTGCAGTGTAGATACCAGAGTCCTGAAGCAGAGGAGAACAAGAGGGTCATGGTCCTGGAGGAGTCTCCTAACAAATGGTGCCAGAAGTGATAGTTTGTCAGGGGGTAAGTGAAATACTTGTTTTGCACTGTTTTTTGCTTACCCATTGTCAAACTAGAACCCTATAGGACCAGACACTCAGGTTCTTTTTTTAAAAAAACAAAAACAAATATATAGTGGGGAATGTGTATGTATGTTATGCATATCTGTGTATGTTGTGTATATATGTATATTTAAGGTGTTTTTAAAGTTTTTTTTTTTTTATGGAACATTTTTGGTAAAAGTTGTTTTTTTTGGTTATAAAGTAGTATCTGAGGTTAGAGGCCTCCAAGTGATACATGGTTTATTGATTACATGGTATCTGAGGTTAGAGTCCTCTGAATGATACATGTTAATTGTTTTTTTTTTTTATTAGATATGGTATCTGAGGTTAGAGTCCTCTGAATGATACATATTTATTGGTTCTTTGATATTAAATAGTGTCGGAGGTTAGAGGCCTCCAGTGACATATGATGAGGTTAGAGGCCTCCAGTGACATATGATGAGGTTAGAGTCCTCTAGAGACATATGTTTTTATTGGTTAAAATATAGTATTTTTAAGGTTAAAACAGAGTTCGAGTCTCTGTTGGAATATAAGGATTTAATGTGGTATATAGTGTTGTATGCGGTATATATGTTGTAAAATAAAGGGGTATAATTCGTAAAATTTATTGCATATTATCCATAAACTCTGGTATCAGCCTGGAAATTGTTTTGCTATCTTTGTCTATGCGCAATCTGTTTCTTTCATGCTTGCTATAAACTGAACTTGCTGTATTGCATTTGTTTTTCTGCTTGCACACTTCAAATTGCTGTATTGCCTTTGCATTTTCTAATTGCTTTTAAAGTTTGCTTTTTTTATTGCTATATACTTACTGTGCTGTTTTGTGCTTAAAATATATTAAGTGACTGTGCATTTTATTACTGCTGCTCTTTTTGTGTTGTTAAAGAAAAAGTTTATTTCAGGCAGAAAAGCACCCACTCTAGAGAGGGAGGGGGGATCATAAAAAGATCTGTCAGTGAGCAGCTGTGTAGAGTCAGTGAAGAGAAATTTAAAAAAACTGTTCCGTTGTATGTGTGTGCAGTAATGAAAGGGAGATTTAAGTGTAACAGATTTAATTATTTGAAATGTATTTATCTCAATTTGTGAGGAAATGGCCAATCTTTTCAGATTCAGATATATACAAATACATTTTAAATTTGGAGGAAAATTAATAAATATATGTTTTCCTGAAAAAAACAAAACAAAAAAAAACAAAACAAAGAGGGGGAGTGAATCTCTGGTATGCGAGATGAAATGAGCTTGTCTGTATAGCTGTACAAATGAAACTGTTTCTTTCTGTTTCCCTGCTGGGAAATAAGACGTTTAAGAAAATATGTTGTAATGTTATTTTATATACCTGTATTTTAAAGTCACCAGCATGTTTTAAGTATGTGGTATTCATGTGCAGTTTTAGTTTTAAGTGATAATTGTGTGGCAAGTAACGGCTTTGAGAGTGGCTTTGAAAGTGCGATGGTGTGTGTGATTTTTTTTTGTCACGCTCTGGTAAATATGAAACTGTTTCTGGAATGATTAATGGGTTGACGTATGTTGTATTTGTAAGGTCTGTGCACAGAGTTGGTGCACCCAATGACATATAGTTATAAGCTGTAATTGAAAGTTTATTTAAAAGTGCGTCCGTTTTTGTTGCAAGTAAATTAATCTGCAGGGCATGCTACAATACAGAGGTGAAATTTGTGTGGTAAATCATACAAGCAGCCTAAATTATGGTTTGAATATACATATATAATTTACGTAATGAATGGTTAGTCCTTAAAGGGACAGTGTACTGTAAAATTGTTTTATATTAATGTATTTGTAATGACTTGTGATACAAGCTGAATAGTTTCAAATGTAGGAGAAGTTGCATTTGCAAGTTTGTGTATATATAAAGTAAATTGTAATGGGTTGAATTGTTTGTCTGTAAAATCAGAACTCAGTGTGTAGGCAGAGCACTAGAAAATTGTCATTTTATTAGCAGCAATAACACTGTATTAGTAGTTTGCAAAATATATATATTTTTTGGGACCTTTCTTTGTATTCTTTTTAAATCTACCATTTAGTTAGCAGATATTTCTTTTGCAGTGTAACTGAATTTTCTCTGTAATGCAAACTAATTGATAAGTTGTCTACAATCTTAGTGTTACGATCTGTGAGACTAAAAAAAAAAAAAAAAAAAAAGACAGAGGAGTGAAAATATTTCAAGGGATATAAAATCTGAGATTTTAAGGAAATATTTACAGAGAAGACAATGAGGTTTACTGTAAGCCTAACACTAGTATATTTAACTGTGTCAGCAGTTTCAATAAAAGATAATTTTTAATTTGAGTAAAATGTCCCTTTAACTAGCCTGCATCCCACTGTGTGTTTTTATGCTGGTTATGCTTGCTTAGGCTATTTAATGAATGTCAGTATACATGTTTATTATAAGTAAGGCCAATGACTCATTGGGAATAATTTAAAGGGGAAATTTTTATTATTATTTTTTTTGTAGAAAGCTTATTTTATTTTTTGTTATATACATTTGTTACATTTGGCTAGAGAGCTGCAGAATGATGAATATCAAATTATAAACAAAGTTAAATCAAATAATTGTGTTGTTATTAAAATTTTGGTTATGTAAAAGTATAGACTGGATTCTAGCAGCTTTTCACAAATTATTTGTGCCACATCTGATTTACTTAAAGGGACAGTCTACCATATAATTGTTATTGTTTTGAGGATGGATGGTCCCTTTATTGCCCATTCCCCAGTGTTGCATGGCCAACACAGTTGTATTGGTATGCTTTTTGCCTCTGTAGTTGCCTTGTGTCTAGGGGCATTCTTCCAGCTCCCTGGTCACATGACTGTGACTGTTTATGGTCTGTTGTCTTGAATTTAGCATTGTTTTGTGCTGAATCTTAAATGACCCCCTGTGCCTGAACACAGTGTTATCTATATGGCCCACGTGTATTTTGTCTCTCTGTGTTGGAAAGAGATTTAAAAAAGCCTGTGATAAGAGGCAGCCCTCAAAGGCTTAGAAATTAGCATATGAGCCTACCTATGTTTAGTTTAAACTAAGAATACCAAGAAAAAATTTGATGATAAAAGTAAATTGGAAAGTTGATTAAAATTAAAAGTCCTATCTGAATAATGAAAGTTTAATTTATACTAAAATGTCCCTTTAACAGTGGATTTGCATGGTGCATGTGAGCAGGAGCTATATAGAACAGTGGCTGTATCATTATTATCTAATTATTCCCAAAATTGGATACTTAGGTGTTTGTGTGTTCTTTTGTAAATTTATGGTTAGGGATTTTATTTGTAAATATGCAACTGGAGTTTATTGATCTTCTGAAGTGATTGCATCATTAGTATGATATCATAGAATTGTACATGGTAGAATTTGCAGAACCACGGTATAGATGGTTGTTTTAGGATTTTAATTATTTTGTAGTGTTTTGCGAGTGCTGCGTTTCAGGGAATGGCAGAATTGGTTTTGAATTTCAGGTTAATTTTGGTTGTTAAAAGTTTGTGTCGGCTGTTCATGTTTTGTTTTGTAAAATAGACAATTGGTTTAAGTGTTTTCTAAGAGAATGTTGTGTTTTTATTTTTCGTGAATGCGTGTGGTAAGGTGCTGTATGAATGGAATATTGCATGTGGAGGTGTATTTGATTTTGCTTGCTATTGAGAATTGTATTATGCATGCATGAGTGGAGTGGATAATTTGTCTTTTTGTTTTTTGTTATGTTGTGTTTGCATGCCACATGGGATGTTTCACGCAAACAAGGGGGAAGTATTGATGAGTATTGATGAGTATCTTTATGTGACAGGGGTGATTGTTTTTAGGTAAGAAGGTGAACCTAAAACGTTTTGAATCTTCTCTTACAATGTTATTGCCTAACCACCAGCTGTGCCCTATATTTTTCTATATTTGGTTCTTAACACTATATTTGTGTTTGCAGGATGAGATCATGCAGCTGTATCCAGAAATTAAAAACACTAACGGAATTATTTTTGAGTTTTTTCCATATTTAGGTAAAATCTGTACAGATAAAATTCCATAAGTGCACTCTTCAAAAGATTACAGATTGAAAGCAAGTAAACCTTTAAAGAAAGAAAAGAAGAAAATGAAAGACCTTTTGTCAAGCTTGTTTTAACCACCATACTGCAGTAAAAAAGTTACTGAACTATCTTTGGATCCATTCTTTGCTTTGCATGCTGGTACCAGCCCCAGAACTGGACTCTGGGTAATCCATGACTGTCTCCTCTGATGTGTGTCTTCAGGACATAAAGACTATCCTTCTCTGGACTGTGCCTTATCGCTCGATATGGAGGTCCTGTTATGCTGTTACAGGGTCAACCAATTAAATTAGGGGAGTATTGTTTTAACTTAATTCCTTATACTGCTTGTTTTGTATTCTCTTGTAGTTGTTTTATTTTTATTGAACATATTAGGTATAAGAGGTCATATGCTTCATTGGTATTAGTGCACATTGTAGTTTATGTGCTTAACATAGTAATTTTTAGATAAATGTAACTGTGAACTGTGCAGTATTGTACCCTATTGAATGGCCCACTGAGTATAAAAATATGTTTCAGAAAAATGCTGCAATATATCATAATATCTTAGACCCTTCACCCTTTAGAACATAAGGAGGACACGTCTAAGCTAGAAGTTTATAGTAAATATACAGAGAAATGTTTGTTTCAGGAAATAGCCTAATTATAGTTTATGAAAGCAAATGTATTTTTCCCTTTTATTAATTAGTATGGTATCTTTTCACTTGCGTAGTATTCATGAAGTATCATTTAAAAGTGTATAGAGAAGTTGTAAATTATTCTCTGAGAAATGTCAATGTATTTAGTTTGTATTGTATATCAACAATGTTTTGTTTGATTTTAAATGACATAGGATGAAAGTGACGTTTTATTTGGACATAATTGTGATTGTATTGCGGTGTGTACTCATCCTGTACTGTTTCTGTTTGCTTCCTAGACTCCCTGTGACTCGAGTGTTTGCTTGCCATGGGTATCCACTGGTTGCCTTGTCTACCCCATGAACAAACCATCAGATTTCCAGTATCTCCCTGCGGAAGAACCGTGGATAAGCGCCCCTACTGCAAATGAACTGTTGGAGAACTGTGTTATAGCAAAGTGTCAAGGTGCAGCGCTCTCAAATGGACAAAGACTGTTCTTAAAGTGATCAGAGGCCACCTAGAGACAGTTGTGCTGTTGCTATGTCATGCTTTAAAAGGAACTGTTGGACATATTGGGGGTGCTAGCAATGCAGGTGGAGAGATAGAAGATACAGAGTTGTTTGGGGGTAGATGGGGGGCTGGTTGGGTCTCTGTGCCGGTGGACCGGTAGTTTTGGGAAGGCTGGAAGATAGATGGAAGGTATTGGAGGGACTGTACCGATATGCAGTGACAATTAGCCTATAAAAGTATATCATAATATAAGGCTTTACTACTTTTCTATGTCAGTCTATTTTTATGTTATTCTGTTAGAATAAAAGGATGGTATGTTAGGGGTAATATGAACCTGACGGCAGCCATCTTGTTCCCCGCAGCCATCTTGTGATGATTAGCATCCATTTTGTAATGATTAGACTTTTTATTATAGTGGTTTATTATGTAGTAAGAAATATGCTGATGTTAGGGAGACTTGCATATATATAATAGCCCTGAGAATGACCCTGTCGATGTGCATTGCTATCTCTACAAGATGTCAAACGGCTGTGATTTGTGCTGGGCTAGGAGGCCCAGTTACTGTGTATTCCTGTAGAAATGACTCCCTAACACTCCTTTTATTCCAATTATATTTTCTATGAGTTTCTTTGTTCTTATAGAAATACCATGTGAAATGATGTAATTATGAATATGTCACTTGTTAAACCTATATGCTGTAACTCTTATTGTAAGAATATTATAATATCTAGGGAGTATATATATATACATTGTATCATTTTTATATGTTATGTTTAATTGTAATGTATCTTTTCTGTATCCCTTTAATATTCAATTGTAGCTAGACGCATAGTGACCTTTATACACACATTTTACATGTACTATTAAACCCTTGAGCTATGTGTGAGAAAACACTGCTGATGTAAGGAATTTTAGTTAGGTCAAAGGTAGCTATACATCAGATTGAAATATTTTGAGATCCTACATTACTCCTTTTTCCTGTCAGTCATAAATTTACTTAATATCTTCAAGGATATCTGACAAATGTGATGTACAACTTACAGGATGCCAGATGTTTTTCCTCATCTTAGAAATGAGCTAATGACTACAGATTTCAATGTATTCTGAAATGTATATAAGCTCGCTATCCTGACCAATAAAATTAGAGCTGTTCTGCAAACATATCCTTGTGTGTTTTCTGAGCGGCCCTCCAAGTACTTGTAAACACTTTGCAGTGTAGATACCAGAGTCCTGAAGCAGAGGAGAACAAGAGGGTCGTGGTCCTGGAGGAGTCTCCTAACAGATAAAATCAAGCGTTCAATTTCCAAGCAGTCAGCTGCAGAGAAACTAGATTTGGATGTTCGAATGGACCTTGTACTAGAAGATCCTGTCTCAAAGATAGCTTCCATGGTGGAACCGATGACATATTCACCAGGTCTGCATACCAAGTCCTGCGTGGCCACGCAGGAGCTATCAGAATCACCAAGGCCTTCTCCTGTTTGATCCTGGCTACAAGCCTGGGAAGGAGAGGAAACGGTGGAAACACATAAGCTAGGTTGAACGACCAAGGCGCCAATAATGCATCCACTAGAGTCGCCTTGGGATCCCTGGATCTGGACCCATAGCGGGGAACCTTGAAGTTCTGACGGGACGCCATCAGATCCATGTCTGGAATGCCCCATAATTGAGTTAACTGGGCAAAGACCTCCGGGTGGAGTTCACACTCCCCCGGATGGAAAGTCTGACGACTCAAATAATCCGCCTCCCAGTTGTCTACTCCTGGGATGTGAATTGCAGATAGGTGGCAGGAGTGATCCTCCGCCCATTTGATGATCTTGGATACCTCTCTCATCGCCAAGGAACTCCTTGTTCCTCCCTGATGGTTGATGTAAGCTACAGTGGTCATGTTGTCCGACTGGAATCTTATGAATCCGGCCTTCGCTAGTTGAGGCCAACCCCGGAGCGCATTGAATATCGCTCTCAGTTCCAGGATGTTTATCGGGAGAAGGGACTCTTCCCGAGACCATAGACCCTGAGCTTTCAGGGAGTCCCAGACCGCGCCCCAGCCTAATAGACTGGCGTCGGTCGTGACAATGACCCACTCTGGTCTGCGGAAACTCATTCCCTGAGACAGGTGATCCTGAGTCAACCACCAACGGAGTGAGTCTCTGGTTACCTGGTCTACTTGAATCTGGGGAGACAAGTCTGCATAGTCCCCATTCCACTGATTGAGCATGCACAGTTGTAATGGTCTTAAATGAATTCGAGCAAAAGGAACTATGTCCATTGCTGCAACCATCAATCCTACTACTTCCATGCACTGAGCTATGGAAGGCTCCAGAATAGAGTGAAGAACTTGACAAGCGTTTAGAAGCTTTGACTTTCTGACCTCTGTCAGGAAGATCTTCATTTCTAAAGAATCTATTATTGTTCCCAAAAAGGGGACTCTTGTTGACGGAGACAGGGAACCCTTTACTACGTTCACCTTCCACCCGTGAGATCTGAGAAAGGCTAGAACAATGTCTGTATGAGCCTTTGCTTTGGAAAGAGACGACGCTTGGATTAGAATGTCGTCTAGGTAAGGTGCTACAGCAATGCCCCTCGGTCGTAGAACCGCTAGAAGGGACCCTAGCACCTTTGTGAAGATTCTGGGAGCAGTGGCTAAACCGAACGGAAGAGCCACGAACTGGTAATGTTTGTCCATAAAGGCGAACCTCAGGAACTGATGATGATCTTTGTGGATAGGAATATGCAGGTACGCATCCTTTAAGTCCACGGTAGTCATATATTGACCCTCCTGGATTGTTGGTAAAATTGCCAGAATGGTTTCCATTTCGAATGATGGAATTTTTAAATCCAGAAATGGCCTGAAAGTACCCTCTTTTTTGGGAACTACAAACAGGTTTGAGTAAAACCCCATACCTTGTTCCGCTGTTGGAACTGGGTTTATCACTCCCATTTTTAATAGGTCTCCTACACAATGTAAGAATGCCTGTCTCTTTATCTGGTCTGAAGAGAAGCGAGACATGTGGAACCTTCCCCTTGGAGGAAGTTCCTTGAACTCTAGAAGATACCCCTGAGAGACTATTTCTAGCGCCCAGGGATCCGGAATGTCTCTTGCCCAAGCCTGAGCGAAGAGAGAAAGTCTGCCCCCTACTAGATCCGGTCCCGGATCGGGGGCTACCCCTTCATGCTGTCTTGGTAGCAGCAGCAGGCTTCTTGGCCTGTTTACCCTTGTTCCAGCCTTGCAATGGTTTCCATGCTGGCTTAGGCTGGGAAGAGTTGCCTTCTTGTCTGGAGGCTGCAGAGTTTGGATTCGGTCCGTTCCTGAAATTGCAAAAGGAACGAAAATTAGATTTGTTCTTAGCCTTGAAAGGCCTATCCTGTGGGAGGGCATGTCCCTTTCCACCAGTAATGTCTGAAATAATCTCTTTCAATTCCGGCCCGAAAAGGGTCTTCCCCTTGAAAGGAATATTAAGCAATTTATTCTTGGACGACACATCTGCTGACCAGGATTTTAGCCAAAGCGCTCTGCGCGCCACTATTGCAAACCCTGAATTTTTCGCCGCTAACTTAGCCAATTGGAAAGCGGCATCCAAAATAAAGGAATTAGCCAACTTTAGTGCGTGAATTCTGTCCATGACTTCATCATATGGAGTCTCTTTCTGGAGCGAATTTTCTAGTTCCTCGAACCAAAAATAAGCTGCCGTGGTGACAGGAATAATGCACGAGATAGGTTGAAGCAGGAAACCTTGCTGAACAAATATCTTTTTTAGCAATGCTTCCAATTTTTTATCCATAGGATCTTTAAAAGCGCAACTGTCCTCAATAGGAATAGTTGTGCGCTTAGCTAACGTTGACACTGCCCCCTCAACCTTAGGAACCGTTTGCCATGCGTCCCTTCTGGGGTCAACAATGGGGAACATTTTCTTGAATATAGGAGGTGGAACAAAAGGTATACCTGGCTTTTCCCACTCCTTAGTCACTATATCCGCCACCCGCTTGGGTATCGGAAAGGCATCAGCGTGCACTGGGACCTCTAAGAAATTGTCCATCTTGCACAATTTCTCTGGAATTACCAAAGAATCACAGTCATCAAGAGTAGTTAGAACCTCCTTAAGCAGGGCGCGGAGATGTTCTAACTTAAATTTAAATGTTATGACATCAATGTCTGCCTGCTGAGAAACTTTCCCTGAATCAGAAATTTCCCCCTCAGACAGGCCCTCCCTCACCGCCAATTCAGATTGATGTGAGGGTATAACTGATAAATTGTCCTCAGCGCCAACCTGCTCATCTTCTGTATTTAAAACTGAGCTGTCGCGCTTTCTAGGGTAGGATGGCAGTTTGGATAACAGATTTGCTATAGAATTATCCATTACTGCTGTTAATTGTTGAATAGTAACAAGCATTGGCGCGCTAGATGAACTAGGTATCGCCTGCGCGGGCATAACTGGTGTTGACACAGAAGGAGAGGATGATGAACTATCCCCACTACCTTCACTTGAGGAATCATCTTGGGCAACTTTACTAAATGTGACAGTACTGTCCTTACTCTGTTTGGACGCCATGGCACAATTATCACATACATTTAAAGGGGGGACCACCTTGGCCTCCATACATACAGAACATGTTCTATCTGAAGGTACAGACATGTTAGACAGGCTTATACAGGCTATTAATGCAATAAAACCGTTTTTAAACAAAACCGTTACTGTCTCTTTAAATGTTAAACAGAGCACACTTTATTTCTGTATATGCGAAAAACTATGAAGGAAATATCCAATCTTCATGAAATTTGCACCCTAGTGTCTTAATGACTTAAAAGTATTGCACCCCAATTTTCAGGTTTGTAACCCTTTAAATGTTGCTGTTTTATCAATTAGCAACTTTAAACCACTACAATCCCAGCCACGGCGTTTGCTGCGACTTCACCTGTCCTTGGGGGTTATACGATACCAAAATAAGCCTTCCAGGAACGTTTTTACTGACCACCAGACCCTCTCACATGGAACTGCATGCACTGCATCCAAAAGAAACTGCGCAATTATGGCGCGAAAATGAGGCCCTGTCTACCAGGGAGAAAGGCCCTTCCTGACTGGGAAGGTGTCTAAACTACTGCCTGGCGCCTAAAAACGTTCCCCAATACTTAGGTTTAGTAAAAAAACACTTCAAACCTCATATAAATATTGAATAAAGCAATCGATGTAGCCCACAAGAGTGTCAACCAGTATATAGCCCATTAATAAGCCTTCATTCTGTTATTAGTCTAAGAAATGGCTTACCGATCCCCCAGAGGGAAAATGACAGTCTTCTAGCATTACACAGTCTAGTTAGAAAATGGACTAGTCATACCTTGAGCAGAAAAGTCTGCAAACTGTTCCCCCCAACTGAAGTTCTCTGGGCTCAACAGTCCTGTGTGGGAACAGCAATTGATTCTAGTTACTGCTGCTAAAATCATACTCCTCTTTTAAACAGAACTCTTCATCCTTTTCTGTTTTAGAGTAAATAGTACAAACCGGCACTATTTTAAAATAACAAACTCTTGATAGAAGAATAAAAAACTACAACTAAACACCACATACTCTTCACCATCTCCGTTGAGATGCTACTTGTTCAGAGCGGCAAAGAGAATGACTGGGGGGCGGAGCCTGAGGAGGGGCTATATGGGCAGCTTTTGCTGTGCTCTTTGCCATTTCCTGTTGGGGAAGAGAATATTCCCACAAGTAAGGATGACGCCATGGACCGGACACACCAATGTTGGAGAAAGGATGGTTTTGAGAAATGTTTAATCTGAAGTACCCAGAAATACAGATCGGTTAAATAAAACAGAAAATAATATGTATCCAAACAAAAGTCAAACATCCATATTGAGTATGAGGGAGTTATATAGTGAGTGTAAACAATTGGCACTCAAATATGTTTAATTCATATTTACATTATTTTTTAACACTTGGCGCTTCTGGTTTTGAATCAGTAAGTAGAACCAAGTATTAAAAAAAGGCAATATAGCAAAATATGAGTATATTATTTTCCTTTTTCTTTTAAATGGTAATTTTTATTGAGGTTACAAACTTAACATACAGCTTTATCAGTATAAGGCAAATACAAAGTAACCGTGCTTAAGGTTGCATATGGAATGCTAGGAGAAATAAAAGACTTTGTGGGAGGGAATGGAAACTATCTCCTCTCTTAAATCCTCGTTTTTACAGAGGGTACCCTTTGTGTACATATTATCTCTCCGCGGTTATACAAATTATTTCACAGTAAACTTTAAGGGCATAACCTTTAAGGTAATGGTTTAGTCTTTAAAGGCATTACATCAATATGACAATACTCACAACAGATTCATGTAGGCAAGGGGGTACCAGGACCTCTCTCTGCCGATAATAGATTCGCTCATGGGCCAATCTGGTCTCTCCCCCATCTGGCTCATCTTGGAGGGGAGAAACTTAGAAGGTACATATGGTGAATAGTTTGGGATCTAGTAAAGTTTAGGAGATTAGGGGGATGAGAGGGTCTCGGATATTAGGTAGCCCTTTTCACCTATTAGTTAATCAGTCTAGGGAGTTTTGTGGGTCCACAATGATTCCCAAGGTTCCCATATAAGACAGTAATCTTTTAATTGCCTACGTTCTCTCGCAACGTAGTTTTCCATGTTCTTTATGTAATTCACACTGTCTAGTACTCCCTGCAGTCTAGGGGGTTGGCTTTTTTTCCCAATTCCTGGCAATAAGCAGTTTAGCAGAGATAAGGACATACAGCAAGAGGTTTTGTTTGTTTTTGGGGATTTTGTCTACTACTAGATGTAGGATTGTAAGGGCCGGGTTAGGGTTTTCAGCAAACCTAGGTCATTGCAGATCTTTTCTATTTTGTGCCAATAGTCGTGTAGCTTTGGACATGTCCACCAGACATGGATGGGGGATCCCGACTCCCCACACTCCCTCCAACACATCGGGGAATGGCTAGGAAAGAGCTTCTGTAGCTTTGTGGGTACTAGGTGCCACCTTGTAATTATTTTGAAATATAATTCGTAGAGGGTGATGCAATGGGTTGCACTTTTCGTCAATTTAATTGCTTTGCTCCATGAATCTGGGGTAAATGTTAGTTGTAAGTCCCTCTCCCATTTTCCTTTTTCTTATTGTGCACAGATATAAAATATCCCCAACTGCAAATGATAAAGGCAACTACCTTAGGCTACCCCAGTTTATATAAAGATGTCTGTTCTACAGCTTTAAACCTCAGTATGCTTAGCAGGGCTGGAGTTCTCATTACAGTACAAAACTGGTTGGGTGATAAAAGCCCTATCTTACATTCTGTCTTCCTTACACCTACCTGTCAATCAAAAGCGCAGATCAGGAAATACAAAATAAAATATACTAGGGAAGGTTTTTCAAATAAGCATAATCCCATTTTGTTGAAGCTGTTTAACCCCTTAACGACCAAGGACGTGTCAGACACGTCCTACAAAAAGTGTCAGTTAAGGACCAAGGACGCGCCCGACACGTCCTCTGGGGTTTCAAGCGGTGGTATCGAGCGTGATCGCTTCCAGCCACTTTCAAGGTATTGCAGTGATGCCTTGATATTAAGGCATCACTGCAATACCCCTTTTTACCCACTCTTTGCATCGGCCAGCGATAGTGCCATAGCAGGGAGGCGGGTGGGTGGCCCATCGCTGGTTGGTTCCGGTTCCTGTGTCCCTCAGATACACGCTACATTTATAATAAAATGCATGGGAAGGAGGGAGAGGGTGGGGGAAATAAATGTTTAAAGGGACCGGGGAGGGGGGCAGCTACACTACAGAAAAATTATTTTTTTTAGATAAAAAAAAACAGAATTTATGTTTACCTGATAAATTACTTTCTCCAACGGTGTGTCCGGTCCACGGCGTCATCCTTACTTGTGGGATATTCTCTTCCCCAACAGGAAATGGCAAAGAGCCCAGCAAAGCTGGTCACATGATCCCTCCTAGGCTCCGCCTTCCCCAGTCATTCGACCGACGTAAAGGAGGAATATTTGCATAGGAGAAACCATATGATACCGTGGTGACTGTAGTTAAAGAAAATAAATGATCAGACCTGATTAAAAAAACAGGGCGGGCCGTGGACCGGACACACCGTTGGAGAAAGTAATTTATCAGGTAAACATAAATTCTGTTTTCTCCAACATAGGTGTGTCCGGTCCACGGCGTCATCCTTACTTGTGGGAACCAATACCAAAGCTTTAGGACACGGATGAAGGGAGGGAGCAAATCAGGTCACCTAGATGGAAGGCACCACGGCTTGCAAAACCTTTCTCCCAAAAATAGCCTCAGAAGAAGCAAAAGTATCAAACTTGTAAAATTTAGTAAAAGTGTGCAGTGAAGACCAAGTCGCTGCCTTACATATCTGATCAACAGAAGCCTCGTTCTTGAAGGCCCATGTGGAAGCCACAGCCCTAGTGGAATGAGCTGTGATTCTTTCAGGAGGCTGCCGTCCGGCAGTCTCATAAGCCAATCTGATGATGCTTTTAATCCAAAAAGAGAGAGAGGTAGAAGTTGCTTTTTGACCTCTCCTTTTACCAGAATAAACAACAAACAAGGAAGATGTTTGTCTAAAATCCTTTGTAGCATCTAAATAGAATTTTAGAGCACGAACAACATCCAAATTGTGCAACAAACGTTCCTTCTTTGAAACTGGATTCGGACACAAAGAAGGCACGACTATCTCCTGGTTAATGTTTTTGTTAGAAACAACTTTCGGAAGAAAACCAGGTTTAGTACGTAAAACCACCTTATCTGCATGGAACACCAGATAAGGAGGAGAACACTGGAGAGCAGATAATTCTGAAACTCTTCTAGCAGAAGAAATTGCAACCAAAAACAAAACTTTCCAAGATAATAACTTAATATCAACGGAATGTAAGGGTTCAAACGGAACCCCCTGAAGAACTGAAAGAACTAAATTGAGACTCCAAGGAGGAGTCAAAGGTTTGTAAACAGGCTTGATTCTAACCAGAGCCTGAACAAAGGCTTGAACATCTGGCACAGCTGCCAGTTTTTTGTGAAGTAACACAGACAAGGCAGAAATCTGTCCCTTCAAGGAACTTGCAGATAATCCTTTCTCCAAACCTTCTTGAAGAAAGGATAGAATCTTAGGAATTTTTACCTTGTCCCAAGGGAATCCTTTAGAGTCACACCAACAGATATATTTTTTCCATATTTTGTGGTAAATTTTTCTAGTTACAGGCTTTCTGGCCTGAACAAGAGTATCAATGACAGAATCTGAGAACCCTCGCCTTGATAAGATCAAGCGTTCAATCTCCAAGCAGTCAGTTGGAGTGAGACCAGATTCGGATGTTCGAACGGACCTTGAACAAGAAGGTCTCGTCTCAAAGGTAGCTTCCATGGTGGAGCCGATGACATATTCACCAGGTCTGCATACCAAGTCCTGCGTGGCCACGCAGGAGCTATCAAGATCACCGATGCCCTCTCCTGATTGATCCTGGCTACCAGCCTGGGGATGAGAGGAAACGGCGGGAATACATAAGCTAGTTTGAAGGTCCAAGGTGCTACTAGTGCATCTACTAGAGTCGCCTTGGGATCCCTGGATCTGGACCCGTAGCAAGGAACCTTGAAGTTCTGACGAGAGGCCATCAGATCCATGTCTGGAATGCCCCACAATTGAGTAATTTGGGCAAAGATTTCCGGATGGAGTTCCCACTCCCCCGGATGAAATGTCTGACGACTCAGAAAATCCGCTTCCCAATTTTCCACTCCTGGGATGTGGATTGCAGACAAGTGGCAGGAGTGAGTCTCCGCCCATTGAATGATTTTGGTCACTTCTTCCATCGCCAGGGAACTCCTTGTTCCCCCCTGATGGTTGATGTACGCAACAGTCGTCATGTTGTCTGATTGAAACCGTATGAACTTGGCCTTTGCTAGCTGAGGCCAAGCCTTGAGAGCATTGAATATCGCTCTCAGTTCCAGAATATTTATCGGGAGAAGAGATTCTTCCCGAGACCAAAGACCCTGAGCTTTCAGGGGTCCCCAGACCGCGCCCCAGCCCACCAGACTGGCGTCGGTCGTGACAATGACCCACTCTGGTCTGCGGAAGCTCATCCCCTGTGACAGGTTGTCCAGGGACAGCCACCAACGGAGTGAATCTCTGGTCCTCTGATCTACTTGTATCGTCGGAGACAAGTCTGTATAGTCCCCATTCCACTGACTGAGCATGCACAGTTGTAATGGTCTTAGATGAATTCGCGCAAAAGGAACTATGTCCATTGCCGCTACCATCAACCTATTACTTCCATGCACTGCGCTATGGAAGGAAGAGGAACAGAATGAAGTATTTGACAAGAGTTTAGAAGTTTTGATTTTCTGGCCTCTGTCAGAAAAATCCTCATTTCTAAGGAGTCTATTATTGTTCCCAAGAAGGGAACCCTTGTTGACGGAGATAGAGAACTTTTTTCTACGTTCACTTTCCACCCGTGAGATCTGAGAAAGGCCAGGACAATGTCCGTGTGAGCCTTTGCTTGAGGAAGGGACAACGCTTGAATCAGAATGTCGTCCAAGTAAGGTACTACTGCAATGCCCCTTGGTCTTAGCACCGCTAGAAGGGACCCTAGTACCTTTGTGAAAATCCTTGGAGCAGTGGCTAATCCGAACGGAAGTGCCACAAACTGGTAATGCTTGTCCAGGAATGCGAACCTTAGGAACCGATGATGTTCCTTGTGGATAGGAATATGTAGATACGCATCCTTTAAATCCACCGTGGTCATGAATTGACCTTCCTGGATGGAAGGAAGAATTGTTCGAATGGTTTCCATTTTGAACGATGGAACCTTGAGAAACTTGTTTAGGATCTTGAGATCTAAGATTGGTCTGAATGTTCCCTCTTTTTTGGGAACTACGAACAGATTGGAGTAGAACCCCATCCCTTGTTCTCCTAATGGAACAGGATGAATCACTCCCATTTTTAACAGGTCTTCTACACAATGTAAGAATGCCTGTTTTTTTATGTGGTCTGAAGACAATTGAGACCTGTGGAACCTCCCCCTTGGGGGAAGCCCCTTGAATTCCAGAAGATAACCTTGGGAGACTATTTCTAGTGCCCAAGGATCCAGAACATCTCTTGCCCAAGCCTGAGCGAAGAGAGAGAGTCTGCCCCCCACCAGATCCGGTCCCGGATCGGGGGCCAACATCTCATGCTGTCTTGGTAGCAGTGGCAGGTTTCTTGGCCTGCTTTCCTTTGTTCCAGCCTTGCATTGGTCTCCAGGCTGGCTTGGCTTGAGAAGTATTACCCTCTTGCTTAGAGGACGTAGCACTTGGGGCTGGTCCGTTTCTGCGAAAGGGACGAAAATTAGGTTTATTTTTGGCCTTGAAAGACCTATCCTGAGGAAGGGCGTGGCCCTTGCCCCCAGTGATATCAGAGATAATCTCTTTCAAGTCAGGGCCAAACAGCGTTTTCCCCTTGAAAGGAATGTTAAGCAATTTGTTCTTGGAAGACGCATCCGCTGACCAAGATTTTAACCAAAGCGCTCTGCGCGCCACAATAGCAAAACCAGAATTTTTCGCCGCTAACCTAGCCAATTGCAAAGTGGCGTCTAGGGTGAAAGAATTAGCCAATTTGAGAGCATGAATTCTGTCCATAATCTCCTCATAAGAAGAAGAATTATTATTGAGCGCCTTTTCTAGCTCATCGAACCAGAAACACGCTGCTGTAGTGACAGGAACAATGCATGAAATTGGTTGTAGAAGGTAACCTTGCTGAACAAACATCTTTTTAAGCAAACCTTCTAATTTTTTATCCATAGGATCTTTGAAAGCACAACTATCCTCTATGGGTATAGTGGTGCGTTTGTTTAGAGTAGAAACCGCCCCCTCGACCTTGGGGACTGTCTGCCATAAGTCCTTTCTGGGGTCGACCATAGGAAACAATTTTTTAAATATGGGGGGAGGGACGAAAGGTATACCGGGCCTTTCCCATTCTTTATTTACAATGTCCGCCACCCGCTTGGGTATAGGAAAAGCTTCGGGGGGCCCCGGGACCTCTAGGAACTTGTCCATTTTACATAGTTTCTCTGGAATGACCAAATTCTCACAATCATCCAGAGTGGATAACACCTCCTTAAGCAGAGCGCGGAGATGTTCCAATTTAAATTTAAATGTAATCACATCAGGTTCAGCTTGTTGAGAAATTTTCCCTGAATCTGAAATTTCTCCCTCAGACAAAACCTCCCTGGCCCCCTCAGACTGGTGTAGGGGCCCTTCAGAACCAATATCATCAGCGTCCTCATGCTCTTCAGTATTTTCTAAAACAGAGCAGTCGCGCTTTCGCTGATAAGTGGGCATTTTGGCTAAAATGTTTTTGATAGAATTATCCATTACAGCCGTTAATTGTTGCATAGTAAGGAGTATTGGCGCGCTAGATGTACTAGGGGCCTCCTGTGTGGGCAAGACTGGTGTAGACGAAGGAGGGGATGATGCAGTACCATGCTTACTCCCCTCACTTGAGGAATCATCTTGGGCATCATTTTCTCTAAATTTTGTGTCACATAAATCACATCTATTTAAATGAGAAGGAACCTTGGCTTCCCCACATTCAGAACACAGTCTATCTGGTAGTTCAGACATGTTAAACAGGCAAAAACTTGATAACAAAGTACAAAAAACGTTTTAAAATAAACCGTTACTGTCACTTTAAATTTAAAACTGAACACACTTTATTACTGCAATTGCGAAAAAGTATGAAGGAATTGTTCAAAATTCACCAAAATTTCACCACAGTGTCTTAAAGCCTTAAAAGTATTGCACACCAAATTTGGAAGCTTTAACCCTTAAAATAACGGAACCGGAGCCGTTTTTATATTTAACCCCTTTACAGTCCCTGGTATCTGCTTTGCTGAGACCCAACCAAGCCCAAAGGGGAATACGATACCAAATGACGCCTTCAGAAAGTCTTTTCTATGTATCAGAGCTCCTCACACATGCATCTGCATGTCATGCTTCTCAAAAACAAGTGCGCAATAGAGGCGCGAAAATGAGACTCTGCCTATGATTAGGGAAAGCCCCTAGAGAATAAGGTGTCCAATACAGTGCCTGCCGGTTATTTTACATAATTCCCAAGATTAAAATAATTCCTCAAGGCTATGGAGTATAAAATATGTTTATATATAAATCGATTTAGCCCAGAAAATGTCTACAGTCTTAAAAAGCCCTTGTGAAGCCCTTTTTTTTTCTGTAATAAAAATGGCTTACCGGATCCCATAGGGAAAATGACAGCTTCCAGCATTACATCGTCTTGTTAGAATGTGTCATACCTCAAGCAGCAAAAGTCTGCTCACTGTTCCCCCAACTGAAGTTAATTCCTCTCAACAGTCCTGTGTGGAAACAGCCATCGATTTTAGTAACGGTTGCTAAAATCATTTTCCTCTTACAAACAGATATCTTCATCTCTTTTCTGTTTCAGAGTAAATAGTACATACCAGCACTATTTTAAAATAACAAACTCTTGATTGAATAATAAAAACTACAGTTAAACACTAAAAAACTCTAAGCCATCTCCGTGGAGATGTTGCCTGTACAACGGCAAAGAGAATGACTGGGGAAGGCGGAGCCTAGGAGGGATCATGTGACCAGCTTTGCTGGGCTCTTTGCCATTTCCTGTTGGGGAAGAGAATATCCCACAAGTAAGGATGACGCCGTGGACCGGACACACCTATGTTGGAGAAACCAACAATTTTTTTTCAGCAAACTGGGTAATGGCAGACAGCTGCCAGTACCCAAGATGGCGGCATATAGGTACAGGGAGAGGGTTAGAGAGACGTTTGGGGGGGGGGGGGAACATACACTGCAGAATATGTATAAAAATAAATATATACAGGTGGCCCTCTGTTTACGCTGGTTCAATTTGTGCAGTTTCAGAATAACAACCTTTTTTTCAGTCATGTGACTGGTATTGAAAAGCGGTGCACTAATTAAAATAGCCAGTAGGTGGAGCTGTCCGCTTGTGTTGCAGCAAATTTATGCAAGCTTAGCAGACTGAAATTTTAATCTGTGTACACAGAACAGACCTTAGCTATCGAGCAGCTTTCAAAGCAACAAGATCTAGCAGCCACTTCCCTATTATCTTCCTGTCCAGCTGCTTTAGGTGAGGGTGCCTAACTGCCTATTAATCACTCCAGATTGAAATGCATACAATAGGTGCAGACCCAATATTATCTAACATGCTAACAATGCAGATAACTGT
The DNA here is from genome assembly GCF_027579735.1 of Bombina bombina. Lineage (NCBI taxonomy): Eukaryota > Metazoa > Chordata > Amphibia > Anura > Bombinatoridae > Bombina > Bombina bombina. Next base: position 512,894,204 of record NC_069505.1, on the reverse strand, counting down.
TTGCAGAAAAGTAAAAAAATGTTTTTGTTCATTAAACTTAGTTTGATGATACAGTCTGTTATGTCATTATTTAATTAGGTTTTAGCATATAAAAGTCTTAATTTCAAAACTTTAAAAATAATGTATTAGGTGTTACTTATGTCAATTTTGAGAAGGGCCTGGAACCTAACTCCCTCACGTCCCATTGACTTACATTATAAACTGGGTTTCAATTTACAATGGTTTCGATTTACAACCATTCCTTCAGGAACCTTACCCCGGGATGTGTCAGGTGGGAGGCTGATCTCTACACTAAAGCTAAAATTAACCCTACAAGCCCTACACTTGTATTATGCCCAGCAGTGAAGGGGTTAATTAGGTATAATTAACCCCTTCACTGCTGGGCATAATACAAGTGTGGTGCGCAGCAGCATTTAGCGGCCTTCTAATTACCAAAAAGTAATGCCAAAGCCATAAATGGCTGCTATTTCTGAACAAAAGGAATCCCAGAGAAGCATTTACAAGCATTTGTGTCATAATTGCACAAGCTATTTGTAAATATTTCAGTGAGAAACCTAACTTTTGTGAAAAAGTTTGTGAAAAAGTTAACAATATTATTTATTTGATCGTATTTGGCTGTGAAATGGTGACATGAAATATACCAAAATGGGAATAGATTAATACTTTGGGTTGTCTACTAAAAAAAAAATATCTACGTGTGAAGGGTTATTCAGGGATTTCTGACAGATATCAGTGTTACAATGTAACTATCGCTAATTTTGAGAAAGAAAAAAAAAAAAGTATGGAAAGAGCTACTTGTACTTATTGCCCTATAACTTGAAAAAAAAAAAAGCAAAGAACATGTAAACATTGTGTATGTCTAAACTCAGGACAACATTTAGAAACTATTTAGCATGGGAGTTTTTTGGTGGTTGTAGATGCGTAAGAGATTTTGGGGGTCAAAGTTAGAAAAACAAAATTTATGCTTACCTGATAAATTTCGTCCTCTCCAGGCATGGAGAGTCCACAACGTCATTCCAATTACTAGTGGGATATTCAACTCCTGGCCAGCAGGAGGAGGCAAAGAGCACCCCAGCAAAGCTGTTAAGTGTAACTTCCCTTACCCATAATTCTCAGTGTTTCAGCCAAAGGAAAAAGAAGAAACACAAGGGTGTAAAGATGCCTGAGGTTTACTAAAAAAACCTGCCAAATTATAATGAAAAAAAGAGGGTGAGGTCGTGAACTCTCCATGCACGGAAATAAATAAATTTATCAGATAAGCATAAATTTTGTTTTCTTTCCTATGGCATGGAGAGTCCACAATGTCATTCCAGTTACTAGTGGGAACCAATACCCAAGCTAGAGGACACAGAGGGAGAACAAGGCAGGAGGACCTAAACAGAAGGCACCATCGCTTGAAGAACCTTTCTCCCAAAAGAGGCCTCAGCCGAGGCAAAAGTAAAAATTTGTAGAATTTGGAAAAAGTATGCAGAGGACCATGTTGCCACCTTGCAAATCTGTTCCACAGAAGCTTCATTTTTGAAAGCCCAAGAAGAGGAGACAGCTCTAGTGGAATGAGCTGTAATTCTCTCAGGAGGCTGCTGTCCAGCAAAACTAATCATACTTCCAGAGGGAAAGAGTAGCAGAAGTGGCCTTCTGACCCTTATGCTTTCTAGAGAAAACAACAAACAGGGCAAAATCTTTAGTAGCTTGTAAGTAAAATGATAGAAAAAAGTGAATTTGGAGTAGTAGCGCAAACCAATGCTTAAACCTATATGAATATAGCTGTATACAAATATGTATATAAATTCAGTATATAAAAACTACTTCTTTAGTATATAAAAACAATTTCTTTAGTATTTTTATTTACTAGAACAGATTTAGCACATTTATGTGTGCCTAAATAAATACATAAATAAATGAATAAGTTCTAGACTTGTATAGATAACGAGATATATAATTTATTAAATAAATCCTAAAAATAGAAATTCTAAGTTGATGCGATGCTGAATTAATGTGTTAAAAATTTGTGAAGTCGGCCGACATTTTGCATAAAATATAGTCTTAGGGTACCCCAGAGTCAACAATGAATAAAAAAGTTTTTTGAAAACTTCTTAGCTTTCTGTACAAAGTCTCGTATAATAGGATCAGTTTATTTTAAAAAGCATCAGTATATATTACAGGTTGTAGTTTCAAACAGTCCCGATGCTTTTATATCCGATAATTAATGACACATATTGAAACACTGTTCATTTCATGTTGTAATATCCAATAGTGTTAGCTGAAGAGAATTATGCAATCTTCTTTAGAAATAAGCAATATCAATTTAGATATCTTAGGATAGAAAAAGTTAGTACTCACTGTCTGCCCAAGGTGGTCATGCAAACCGGTCCTGGAGCCAGTCGTAGTACTCCTGCTGGTTAAAGATTTTCCGAATTTACTGTGTAATGTTAAAAGGCTCTACGGTCCTACGTGTACTCACCCGGGTTACAGTGATGTTATTTGATAATCCTTGAAGAGTTGTTTGGCAATTGTTTGGTGTGTTCTAAGCAGTTAAAGCTATGTGTTTCAGCCGTGTGGTCCGGCTTTTTTCAAGCTATACTGCTTTAGTTGTGTCCTCTTAGTGTTTTATACCCTTTCTGTGTTTTCATTTAATTAGGCACAGCTGAGAATTAATGGAGGCGAGTAACCACCAGCTGTGAACTCCTTGTGTCTGATCTTATGTAAAAAAAGAGGAGAGTGTTTGAATCCTAGAGATTATGCAGTAAACTTTCATTGTTACATATGTTTATTTTTGTAGAAAAAGAGATTTTTGTAACTCAAATTGCCTTGCATTTTGCAATGCTTAGTATTATGAGAATACATTTACTGTCAGAGGAATACTAAAGAAATATTTTAAAAATGTACAAATACTTTTTAATTCATACAAATATTTGGATAAAACATACTTCAAAAACATATATAAATTAACTTAAAGAACTATATAAAAAACAGAATTTATGCTTACCTGATAAATTACTTTCTCCAACGGTGTGTCCGGTCCACGGCGTCATCCTTACTTGTGGGAATATCTCTTCCCCAACAGGAAATGGCAAAGAGTCCCAGCAAAGCTGGCCATATAGTCCCTCCTAGGCTTCGCCCCCCCCAGTCATTCGTCCGACGGACAGGAGGAAAAAATAGGAGAAACCATAGGGTGTCGTGGTGACTGTAGTTAGAGAAAATAATTCATCGGACCTGACTAAAAAACCAGGGCGGGCCGTGGACCGGACACACCGTTGGAGAAAGTAATTTATCAGGTAAGCATAAATTCTGTTTTCTCCAACATTGGTGTGTCCGGTCCACGGCGTCATCCTTACTTGTGGGAAACAATACCAAAGCTTTAGGACACGGATGAAGGGAGGGAGCAAATCAGGTTACCTAAACGGAAGGCACCACGGCTTGCAAAACCTTTCTCCCAAAAATAGCCTCCGAAGAAGCAAAAGTATCAAATTTGTAAAATTTGGCAAAAGTGTGCAGTGAAGACCAAGTTGCTGCCTTACATATCTGATCAACAGAAGCCTCGTTCTTGAAGGCCCATGTGGAAGCTACAGCCCTAGTGGAGTGAGCTGTGATTCTTTCAGGAGGCTGCCGTCCGGCAGTCTCATAAGACAATCGGATGATGCTTTTAAGCCAAAAGGAAAGAGGTAGAAGTTGCTTTTTGACCTCTCCTTTTACCAGAATAGACGACAAACAGAGAAGAAGTTTGTCTGAACTCTTTTGTAGCTTCTAAGTAGAATTTTAGAGCACGGACTACATCTAAATTGTGTAGCAAACGTTCCTTCTTTGAAACTGGATTCGGACACAAAGAAGGTACAACTATCTCCTGATTAATATTTTTGTTGGAAACAACCTTTGGCAGAAAACCAGGCTTAGTACGCAAAACAACCTTATCTGAATGGAACACCAGATAGGGTGGAGTACACTGTAGAGCAGATAACTCAGAAACTCTTCTAGCAGAAGAAATAGCAACCAAAAACAAAACTTTCCAAGATAACAACTTAATATCTATGGAATGTAAAGGTTCAAACGGAACCCCTTGAAGAACTGAAAGAACTAGATTTAAACTCCAGGGAGGAGTCAAAGGTCTGTAAACAGGCTTGATCCTAACCAAAGCCTGAACAAATGCTTGAACATCTGGCACAACTGCCAGTCGTTTGTGTAGTAGGACAGATAAGGCAGAAATCTGTCACTTTAGAGAACTTGCAGATAATCCTTTATCCAAACCTTCTTGTAGAAAGGAAAGAATCCTAGGAATCTTTATCTTATTCCATGGGAATCCCTTGGATTCACACCAGCAGATATATCTTTTCCATATTTTATGGTAAATCTTTCTAGTTACCGGTTTTCTGGCTTGAACCAGAATATCTATTACGGAATCTGAAAACCCACGCTTTGATAGAATCAAACGTTCAATCTCCAAGCCGTCAGCTGGAGGGAGACCAGATTTGGATGTTTCGAATGGACCCTGAACAAGAAGGTCCTGTCTCAAAGGTAGCTTCCATGGTGGAACCGATGACATATTCACCAGGTCTGCATACCAAGTCCTGCGTGGCCACGCAGGAGCTATCAAGATCACCTCATTTCTAAGGAATCTACTATTGTTCCCAAGAACGGAGACAGGGAACTTTTTTCTATGTTCACCTTCCATCCGTGAGATCTGAGAAAGGCCAGAACGATGTCTGAGTGAGCCTTTGCCTTTGAAAGAGACGACGCTTGTACTAGAATGTCGTCCAAGTACGGTACTACTGCAATGCCCCTTGGTCTTAGAACCGCTAGAAGGGATCAGAGTACCTTTGTGAAAATCCTTGGAGCAGTGGCTAACCCGAATGGGAGGGCCACAAACTGGTAATGTTTGTCCAGAAAGGCGAACCTTAGGAACTGATGATGTTCTTTGTGGATAGGGATATGTAGATACGCATCCTTTAGATCCACGGTAGTCATAAATTGACCTTCCTGAATTGTGGGTAGAATCGTTCGAATGGTTTCCATCTTGAACGATGGTACTCTGAGAAATTTGTTTAGGATCTTTAAATCCAGGATTGGTCTGAAAGTTCCCTCTTTTTTGGGAACTACAAACAGATTTGAGTAAAATCCCATTCCTTGTTCCGCCGTTGGAACTGGGTGTATCACTCCCATCTTTAACAGGTCTTCTACACAATGTAAGAATGCCTGTCTCTTTATTTGGTTTGAGGATAAGTGAGACATGTGGAACCTTCCCCTTGGGGGTAGTTCCTTGAATTCCAGAAGATAACCCTGAGAAACTATTTCTAGCGTCCAGGGATCCTGAACATCTCTTGCCCAAGCCTGAGCAAAGAGAGAGAGTCTGCCCCCTACTAGATCCGATCCCGGATCGGGGGCTACTCCTTCATGCTGTTTTGTTAGCAGCGGCAGGCTTCTTGGCCTGCTTACCCTTGTTTCAGCCTTGCATTGGTTTCCAGGCTGGTTTGGTCTGTGAGGTATTACCCTCTTGCTTAGAGGATGCAGAATTAGAGCCCGGTCCGTTCCTGAAATTACGAAAGGAACGAAAATTAGACTTATTCTTGGCTTTGAAAGGCCTATCTTGTGGGAGGGCGTGGCCCTTTCCCCCAGTGATGTCTGAGATAATCTCTTTCAATTCTGGCCCAAAGAGAGTTTTACCCTTGAAGGGGATATTAAGCAATTTTGTCTTGGATGATACATCCGCTGACCAAGACTTTAGCCAAAGCGCTCTGCGCGCCACAATTGCAAACCCTGAATTTTTCGCCGCTAATCTAGCTATTTGCAAAGCGGCATCTAAAATAAAAGAGTTAGCCAACTTAAGTGCGTGAACTCTGTCCATAACCTCCTCATATGGAGTCTCTCTACTGAGCGACTTTTCTAGTTCCTCGAACCAGAACCACGCTGCTGTAGTGACAGGAACAATGCACAAAATGGGTTGAAGAAGGTAACCTTGCTGTACAAAAAACAAAATTTATGCTTACCTGATAAATTCCTTTCTCCTGTAGTGTGGTCAGTCCACGGGTCATCATTACTTCTGGGATATTAACTCCTCCCCAACAGGAAGTGCAAGAGGATTCACCCAGCAGAGCTGCTATATAGCTCCTCCCCTCTACGTCACACCCAGTCATTCGACCAAGAACCAACGAGAAAGGAGAAACCAAAGGGTGCAGTGGTGACTGGAGTATAATTTAAAATTTTTTATAGACCTGCCATAAAAAACAGGGCGGGCCGTGGACTGACCACACTACAGGAGAAAGGAATTTATCAGGTAAGCATAAATTTTGTTTTCTCCTGTTAAGTGTGGTCAGTCCACGGGTCATCATTACTTCTGGGATACCAATACCAAAGCTAAAGTACACGGATGACGGGAGGGACAGGCAGGCTCTTTATACGGAAGGAACCACTGCCTGAAGAACCTTTCTCCCAAAAACAGCCTCCGAAGAAGCAAAAGTGTCAAATTTGTAAAATTTGGAAAAAGTATGAAGAGAAGACCAAGTTGCAGCCTTGCAAATCTGTTCAACAGAAGCCTCATTCTTAAAGGCCCAAGTGGAAGCCACAGCTCTAGTAGAATGTGCTGTAATTCTTTCAGGAGGCTGCTGTCCAGCAGTCTCATAGGCTAACCGTATTATGCTACGAAGCCAAAAAGAGAGAGAGGTAGCCGAAGCTTTTTGACCTCTCCTCTGACCAGAATAAACGACAAACAGGGAAGACGTTTGTCGAAAATCCTTAGTTGCCTGTAGATAAAATTTCAGGGCACGGACTACATCTAGATTGTGTAGCAGACGTTCCTTCTTCGAAGAAGGATTAGGACACAAAGATGGAACCACAATCTCTTGATTGATATTCCTGTTAGTGACCACCTTAGGTAGGAACCCAGGTTTAGTACGCAGAACTACCTTGTCTGAATGAAAAATCAGATAAGGAGAATCACAATGTAAGGCAGATAACTCAGAGACTCTTCGAGCCGAGGAAATCGCCATTAAAAACAGAACTTTCCAAGATAACAGCTTGATATCAATGGAATGAAGGGGTTCAAACGGAACACCCTGTAAAACATTAAGAACTAAGTTCAAACTCCATGGTGGAGCAACAGTTTTAAACACAGGCTTGATCCTAGCTAAAGCCTGACAAAAGGCTTGAACGTCCGGAACTTCTGACAGACGTTTGTGTAAAAGAATGGACAGAGCTGAAATCTGTCCCTTTAAGGAACTAGCGGATAAACCCTTTTCTAAACCTTCTTGTAGAAAAGACAATATCCTCGGAATCCTAACCTTACTCCATGAGTAACTCTTGGATTCGCACCAATATAAGTATTTGCGCCATATCTTATGGTAAATCTTTCTGGTAACAGGCTTCCTAGCCTGTATTAAGGTATCAATAACTGACTCAGAAAAACCACGTTTTGATAAAATCAAGCGTTCAATTTCCAAGCAGTCAGCTTCAGAGAAATTAGATTTTGATGTTTGAAGGGACCCTGGATCAGAAGGTCCTGTTTCAGAGGTAGAGACCAAGGTGGACAGGATGACATGTCCACTAGATCTGCATACCAAGTCCTGCGTGGCCATGCAGGCGCTATTAGAATCACTGATGCTCTCTCCTGTTTGATTCTGGCAATCAATCGAGGAAGCATCGGGAAGGGTGGAAACACATAAGCCATCCCGAAGGTCCAAGGTGCTGTCAAAGCATCTATCAGAACCGCTCCCGGATCCCTGGATCTGGACCCGTAACGAGGAAGCTTGGCATTCTGTCGAGACGCCATGAGATCTATCTCTGGTTTGCCCCAACGTCGAAGTATTTGGGCAAAGACCTCCGGATGAAGTTCCCACTCCCCCGGATGAAAAGTCTGACGACTTAGGAAATCCGCCTCCCAGTTCTCCACTCCCGGGATGTGGATTGCTGACAGGTGGCAAGAGTGAGACTCTGCCCAGCGAATTATCTTTGATACTTCCATCATTGCTAGGGAGCTTCTTGTCCCTCCCTGATGGTTGATGTAAGCTACAGTCGTGATGTTGTCCGACTGAAACCTGATGAACCCCCGAGTTGTTAACTGGGGCCAAGCCAGAAGGGCATTGAGAACTGCTCTCAATTCCAGAATGTTTATTGGTAGGAGACTCTCCTCCTGATTCCATTGTCCCTGAGCCTTCAGAGAATTCCAGACAGCGCCCCAACCTAGTAGGCTGGCGTCTGTTGTTACAATTGTCCAGTCCGGCCTGCTGAATGGTATCCCCCTGGACAGATGTGGCCGAGAAAGCCACCATAGAAGAGAATTTCTGGTCTCTTGATCCAGATTCAGAGTAGGGGACAAGTCTGAGTAATCCCCATTCCACTGACTTAGCATGCACAATTGCAGCGGTCTGAGATGTAGGCGTGCAAAGGGTACTATGTCCATTGCCGCTACCATTAAGCCGATCACCTCCATGCATTGAGCTACTGACGGGTGTTGAATGGAATGAAGGACACGGCATGCATTTTGAAGCTTTGTTAACCTGTCTTCTGTCAGGTAAATCTTCATTTCTACAGAATCTATAAGAGTCCCCAAGAAGGGAACTCTTGTGAGTGGAAAGAGAGAACTCTTCTTTTCGTTCACCTTCCATCCATGCGACCTTAGAAATGCCAGTACTAACTCTGTATGAGACTTGGCAGTTTGAAAGCTTGAAGCTTGTATCAGAATGTCGTCTAGGTACGGAGCTACCGAAATTCCTCGCGGTCTTAGTACCGACAGAAGAGCACCCAGAACCTTCGTGAAGATTCTTGGAGCCGTAGCCAATCCGAATGGAAGAGCTACAAACTGGTAATGCCTGTCTAGGAAGGCAAACCTTAGATACCGGTAATGATCTTTGTGAATCGGTATGTGAAGGTAAGCATCCTTTAAATCCACTGTGGTCATGTACTGACCCTTTTGGATCATGGGTAAGATTGTCCGAATAGTTTCCATTTTGAACGATGGAACTCTTAGGAATTTGTTTAGGATTTTTAAATCCAGGATTGGTCTGAAAGTTCCCTCTTTTTTGGGAACCACAAACAGATTTGAGTAAAACCCTTGTCCTTGTTCCGACCGCGGAACCGGATGGATCACTCCCATTAGTAAAAGATCTTGTACACAGCGTAGAAACGCCTCTTTCTTTATTTGGTTTGTTGACAACCTTGACAGATGAAATCTCCCTTTTGGGGGAGAGGATTTGAAGTCCAGAAGGTATCCCTGAGATATGATCTTGCCCAAGCCTGGGCGAAGAGAGAAAGTCTGCCCCCCACTATATCCGTTCCCGGATCGGGGGCCCTCAATTCATGCTGTCTTAGGGGCAGCAGCAGGTTTCCTGGCCTGCTTGCCCTGGTTCCAGGACTGGTTAGGTCTCCAGCCTTGTCTGTAGCGAGCAACAGCTCCTTCCTGTTTTGGTGCAGAGGAAGTTGATGCTGCTCCTGCTTTGAAATTCCGAAAGGAACGAAAATTAGACTGTCTAGCCTTAGGTTTGGCTTTGTCTTGAGGCAGGGCATGGCCCTTACCTCCTGTAATGTCAGCGATAATTTCTTTCAACCCGGGCCCGAATAAGGTCTGCCCTTTGAAAGGTATGTTAAGTAATTTAGATTTAGAAGTAACGTCAGCTGACCAGGATTTTAGCCACAGTGCTCTGCGTGCCTGAATGGCGAATCCGGAATTCTTGGCCGTAAGTTTAGTTAAATGTACTACGGCATCCGAAATAAAAGAATTAGCTAGCTTAAGTGTCTTAAGCTTGTTTGAAATCTCATCTATAGTTATTGAGTCAAGAGTCTCTTCCAGGGACTCGGACCAAAAAGCGGCCGCGGCCGTGACAGACGCAATACATGCAAGGGGTTGCAATATAAAACCTTGTTGAACAAACATTTTCTTAAGGTAACCCTCTAATTTTTTATCCATTGGATCTGAAAAGGCACAGCTATCCTCCACCGGGATAGTGGTACGCTTAGCCAGAGTAGAAACCGCTCCCTCCACCTTAGGGACCGTCTGCCATAAGTCCCGTGTGGTGGCGTCTATTGGAAACATTTTTCTAAACACAGGAGGGGGGGAAAAGGGTACACCGGGCCTATCCCACTCCTTAGCAATTATCTCTGTAAGCCTCTTAGGTATAGGAAATACGTCAGTACTCGCCGGTACCGCATAGTATCTATCCAGCCTACATAATTTTTCTGGGATTGCAACGGTGTTACAATCATTTAGAGCTGCTAAAACCTCCCCTAACAGTACACGGAGGTTTTCGAGTTTAAACTTAAAATTAGAAATGTCTGAATCCATTCTATTGGGATCAGAACCGTCACCTGCTGATTGAAGCTCTCCGTCCTCATGTTCAGCATACTGTGACGCAGTATCAGACATGGCCCTATTATCAACAGCGCACTCTGTTCTCACCCCAGAGTGATCACGCTTACCTCTTAGTTCTGGTAATTTAGCCAAAACTTCAGTCATAACATTAGCCATATCCTGTAATGTGATTTGTAATGGCCACCCTGATGTACTCGGCGCTACAATATCACGCACCTCCCGAGCGGGAGATGCAGGTACTGACACGTGAGGCGAGTTAGTCGGCATAACTCTCCCCTCGTTGTTTGGTGAAATATGTTCAATTTGTACAGATTGACTTTTATTTAAAGTAGCATCAATGCAATTAGTACATAAATTTCTATTGGGCTCCACTTTGGCTTTAGCACATAGATATTCCTCTGAGTCAGACATGTTTAACACACTAGCAATTAAACTAGCAACTTGGAAATACTTTTCAAAGTAATTTACAATAATATGAAACGTACTGTGCCTTTAAAAAGCACAGAAAAAGGTTATGACAGTTGAGAACAAACTATAACATCAATCTTTTACGGTAAATACACAATTTTAGCAAAGGATTGCCCCCATTAGTAATGGATAACTAACCCTGATAGCATAAAAAAAGTACAGAAATAAACGTTTTTTATCACAGTCAGCTACAACCTCACAGCTCTGCTGTGAGTGATTACCTCCCTCAAAATAAGTTTTGAAGACCCCTGAGCTCTGTAGAGACGAACCGGATCATGCAGGGAAGACAAGAGACTTCTGACTGAATTTTTTGATGCGTAGCAAAAGCGCCAAAATAAGCCCCTCCCCCTCACACACAACAGTGAGGGAGATCAGTAAACTGTCTTAAATTAAATAAAACGACTGCCAAGTGGAAAAAAACAGTGCCCAAAACATTTTTTCACCCAGTACCTCAGAAAATTAAACGATTTAACATGCCAGCAAAAACGTTTAACATCAAATAAATGAAATGACATTAGAAAGCCTGTTGCTAGTCACTGCAAATTAGGCTAAAGTCTTATGCATACAGTATTATCCCAGTGAAGTGCCATTCCCCAGAATACTGAAGTGTAAAATATACATACATGACAGCCTGATACCAGTTGCTACTACTGCATTTAAGGCTGTTAGATTACATTAAATCGGTATGGCAGAATTTTCTCAGTCAAATTCCATTGTCAGAAAATAATATGCTGCTACATACCTCTTTGCAGATTAACCTGCCCGCTGTCCCCTGATCTGAAGTTTACCTCTCCTCAGATGGCCGAGAACAGCAATATGATCTTAACTACGCCGGCTAAAATCATACAAAAAACTCAGGTAGATTATTCTTCAAACTCTACCAGAGAAGGAACAACACACTCCGGTGCTGTTATAAAATAACAAACTTTTGATTGAAGGTATAAAACTAAGTATAATCACCACAGTCCTCTCACACATCCTATCTATTAGTTGGGTGCAAGAGAATGACTGGGTGTGACGTAGAGGGGAGGAGCTATATAGCAGCTCTGCTGGGTGAATCCTCTTGCACTTCCTGTTGGGGAGGAGTTAATATCCCAGAAGTAATGATGACCCGTGGACTGACCACACTTAACAGGAGAAATCTTTTTAAGCAAACCCTCCAATTTTTTATCCATAGGATCTTTGAAAGCACAATTATCCTCGATAGGAATAGTAGTGCGCTTGTTTAGAGTAGAAACTGCCCCCTCGACCTTAGGGACTGTCTGCCATAAGTCCTTTCTGGGGTCGACCATAGGAAATAATTTCTTAAATATAGGAGGGGGAACAAAAGGTATGCCGGGCTTCTCCCATTCCTTATTCACTATGTCCGCCACCCGCTTGGGTATAGGAAAAGCGTCGGGGTGCACCGGAACCTCTAGGAACTTGTCCATTTTACATAATTTTTCTGGAATGACCAGGTTGTCACAATCATCCAGAGTAGATAACACCTCCTTAAGCAGTGCGCGGAGATGTTCTACTTTAAATGTCACAACATCAGGTTCAGCCTGTTGGGAAATTTTTCCTGAATCTGAAATTTCCCCATCTGACAAAACCTCCCTCATGGCCCCTTCAGATTGGTGTGAGGGTATGACAGAACAATTATCATCAGCGCCCTCCTGCTCTTCAGTGTTTAAAACAGAGCAATCGCGCTTTCTCTGATATGCAGGCATTTTGGATAAAATATTTGCTATGGAGTTATCCATTACAGCCGTCAATTGTTGCATGGTAATAAGCATTGGCGCGCTAGAAGTACTAGGGGCCTCCTGCGTGGGCAAAACTGGTGTAGACACAGAAGGAGATGATGTAGAACCATGTCTACTCCCTTCATCTGATGAATCATCTTGGGCAACTTCATTATCTGTGACAGTACTGTCCTTACTTTGTTTGGACGCTTTGGCACAATTATCACATAATTTAGAAGGGGGAGACACATTGACTTTCATACATATAGAACATAGCTTATCTGAAGGCACAGACATGTTAAACAGGCTTAAACTTGTCAGTAAAACACAAAAACCGTTTTAAAACAAAACCGTTACTGTCTCTTTAAATTTTAAACAGAGCACACTTTATTACTAAATATGTGAAAAAATATGAAGGAATTGTTCAAATTTTACCAAAATTTCACCACAGTGTCTTAAAGCATTAAAAGTATTGCACAACAATTTTCAGAGCTTTAACCCTTAAAATAACGAAACCGGAGCCGGTTACAGTTTAACCCCTCTACAGTCCCAGCTACAGCCTTTGCTGCGACTCTACCAAGCCCAGAGGGGAATACGATACCAAATGACGCCTTCTAGGAACTTTTCCAACTATTTTCAGGTCCTCACACATGCATCTGCATGTCTTGCTCTCAAAAACAACTGCGCAGTAATGGCGCGAAAATGAGGCTCAGCCTACAACTGGGAAGGCCCTTCCTGACTGGAAAAGGTGTCTAACATAGTGCCTGACGTTAAAAAACGTTCCCCAAGTATATAAGTGTGAAATACCAGCATAAACATGTATAAAATGCCCTAATAAAGCAATCGATTTTGCCCATAAAAGTGTCTACCAGTTTTATAGCCCATATTAAGCCCTTTATTCTGCTTGAGACTAAGAAAATGGCTTACCGGTCCCCATGAGGGGAAATGACAGCCTTCCAGCATTACACAGTCTTGTTAGATATATGGCTAGTCATACCTTAAGCAGAAAAGTCTGCTAACTGTTTCCCCCAACTGAAGTTACTTCATCTCAACAGTCCTATGTGGAAACAGCAAAGGATTTTAGTTACTGTCTGCTAAAATCATCTTCCTCTCACAAACCGAATTCTTCATCTCTTTCTGTTTCAGAGTAAATAGTACATACCAGCACTATTTTAAAATAACAAACTCTTGATAGTAGAATAAAAAACTACAACTAAACACCACATACTCTTAACCATCTCCGTGGAGATGTTGCCTGTGCAACGGCAAAGAGAATGACTGGGGTGGGCGGAGCCTAGGAGGGACTATATGGCCAGCTTTGCTGGGACTCTTTGCCATTTCCTGTTCGGGAAGAGATATTCCCACAAGTAAGGATGACGCCGTGGACCGGACACAGCAATGTTGGAGAAAACATCTGAATGGAACAAATATAGGGGCTTATTCTAACATTAGTAGTTACAATATAAAGTCCTATATTCTATAGAGATTCTACCTCTCTTTCAAAAAGCTGTTCAGGTTAAAATCCAGATTTAACCCCTTAGGTTGTAGTGTCTGCAACTGAAAGATCCATTTTGCTTCCAATTGTAAGAGTTTTGTCTGGTTACCTCCTCTACAGTCTTTTTTTACTTTTTCTATAGCAGAAAAGTGAAAATGTTTCATGTTACTATTATTACAAATTCTAAAATGTTTAGGCACTGGAAGCTCTAAATTTCTTTTATCTTCAGAGTTTTCAATTGAGCGAATGTGTTCTCTCAGGCGTTCCCTAACCGTTCTTTCTCACCTGTGTACTGAATTTTACATTTTTTACATTCTATTAAGTAAATCACGTGTTTGTCCATACATCTAATCGTATTATATAATATTTTTTTCTGGTAATATTGGATTTAAAAGTATGGGTTCTTTTTGAGTATCTACACGCTTTACAGATGTGGCATGGCAAAAAATATAATTTATGCTTACCTGATAAATTCATTTCTCCTGTAGTGTAGTCAGTCCACGGGTCATCCATTACTTATGGGATTATAACTCCTCCCTAACAGGAAGTGCAAGAGGATCACCCAAGCAGAGCTGCTATATAGCTCCTCCCCTCTACGTCATATCCAGTCATTCGACCGAAACCATACGAGAAAGGAGAAACTATAGGGTGCAGTGGTGACTGGAGTTTAATTAAAATTTAGACCTGCCGTAAAAAACAGGGCGGGCCGTGGACTGACTACACTACAGGAGAAATGAATTTATCAGGTAAACATAAATTATATTTTCTCCTGTTAAGTGTAGTCAGTCCACGGGTCATCCATTACTTATGGGATACCAATATCAAAGCTAAAAGTACACGGATGACGGGAGGGACAGGCAGGATCTTTACACGGAAGGAACCACTGCCTGTAGAACCTTTCTCCCAAAAACAGCCTCCGAAGAAGCAAAAGTGTCAAATTTGTAAAATTTTGAAAAAGTGTGAAGTGAAGACCAAGTTGCAGCCTTGCAAATCTGTTCAACAAAGGCCTCATTCTTAAAGGCCCAAGTGAAAGCCACAGCTCTAGTAGAATGAGCTGTAATCCTTTCAGGAGGCTGCTGTCCAGCAGTCTCATAGGCTAAACGTATTATGCTACGAAGCCAAAAAGAGAGAGAGGTAGCCGAAGCTTTTTGACCTCTCCTCTGTCCAGAATAAACGACAAACAGGGAAGAAGTTTGACGAAAATCTTTAGTTGCCTGCAAATAAAATTTCAGGGCACGGACGACGTCCAGATTGTGCAAAAGTCGTTCCTTCTTTGAAGAAGGGT